>NW_026596155.1:7844319-7855573 GCF_907164565.1 Psammomys obesus | reverse complement strand
CACACACACACACACACACACACACACACACACACACACACACACACCCAAAATGATGAATACTACTTGCTTGAATTTAAAAAGGTTCTGGTGGTACTGTCAGCCTTGGTCTCCTCTTTGGGGGTGCCCAGGCGCCTGCAGAATGACAGGGGAGGGACCTAATGGCCTTTATGCCTTGGGTTCTTGTGTAAGTAGCGTGCAGCCTCTAGTCACATATGGGATGACGTGCTTCTGTTGTCCTTGAAACGGATGCTGTGAAATGTGAGACAGGATCAGTCACATTCAGGATGTTTTTTAACCGACTCTTCCAGACAGAAATAATGGCTGAGCCGGGAGGGAGGTGTGCTCCAGGATGGCAGCCATGGTTACACGACTCCCTCTCCCCTGCATCCATCTCTGCAGTCATCACACTTCGTTCATTCACAGCTTTCATCATATTCCTGTGAGAAAAATTTTGCTCCAGGCCACACAGGCTCAGCTGAGGAGACTGTTCTTCAGGCCTAGGGAGTGTCCATCCAGATCACAAGGAAGAGACTGAAGGAAAGGAGTCCTGGTGGGCTCGGCTTGTGTAGGAGTGGGAGAAAATGGCCTATTCTCACATTGACTTGAGCTTGAATCCATTCTACTGTAGTGCTTTCATCCCTCTTCTCACTGGTGACAATCCAGTAACAATCTGGATTCTTGAGGAACCAGGAAAGCAGTATTTTTTCCCAAGGAATATTTTCCCCTTAGCAGTAGATGGAAGAAAGTCCTTTCTACAAGGAACCTGCTGTTTTTCTGCTCAGAAACATGTCTCCAGGAAGAGGCTATGCCTTCTGCATGCTTTTTAGCAAGAGGTGACTCCTACTTACATGGTTGTGAAAATGAAACAAAAATAGAGCATAGATCGTAAGATGGGAATGCGTAAAACCAACAAGTCCAATATATATATACATATATAAATATAGATATTTATATTTATATTTTTAAATGATTACTTTTTAGTCAGAGTCTCAAAATAAGTGCCAGGCTGTCCTGAGCTATGAAGACCAAGCTAATTTAGATCCCAGAGAGATCCCGTTGCCTTTGACTCCTAAATGGTGGAGCTAAGAGTGTTCACCATTATGCCTGGTAGTTTTCATTTAATTTCAAGTAACTTCCCCCCCCCCCCAAGTGAGGTGAAGGAATCAAATAGTCTCTGTCCACGTAGGCTTGTCCTGTCAGCCTGACATCTCACACTGCCCTTTCTGGATTTGTCCTTTCTGTACTCGAAGGATTTCTAGTTAGGAATGTGATTCTCTGTTCTGAATGGACAAACAGTGGAGTGGGACTGTAAACCCTTAAGGCATACCGTGAACTGACCTGCTTCCTCCAGGGACACTGTCCCCTCTCAGGGTACTACAACCTCCCAAACAGTACCACCAGCTGGTACTGTTTACACACATCAGCTCTTGTGTGTGTGTGCTAGCGGTGGGGGGGTGTATCACATTGAGCGCACAATGCTTATATGGGTACATATACCAGTCACATATTTAATTCATTCATATCGAGGTGCAGATATTATTTCTACTGTGCGGTCAAGGGTCATAAGACTAAGGCAGTTTCTTAATGCTCACTATTGGAGAGAGAGAGAGAAGGAAGAAGAAAGACTGGGGAGGGCACTCTGGCCTGCACTTCCACTGTCTCTATGTGTGCAAGTGTGAGCTAGGATTGTGCAGGGCTCATGATGCCTCTTTGGGAGTGATCATTTAAGAGTTCTGGATCGAGCAGCCATTTTAACCTCTGTGAGCATCCCTTTGCTTTTAAAAGACAGCCAACGTATCCTGACTTTTGAAAGAGACTTTGGTATAAGACTCACAGACACAAGGTCTGCACTCACGGGTGTGGTAGCTGGCCCAAAAAGTGTGCTTGCCTTACATAATCCAGAGGGAAGCTGTGAAGCTCCTGCCCTGCAGAAGAATAGATAGCTCTGTACTGTGAGCTAAAATTAGACCTCCCCCCCGACCCCATTCAGGCCTTCCCCTGCTTCCACAGCTCAGGCACGCTTTTCTTTAGCGTCTCACTAATGATCACAAAGTAACGTGTTTGTCTCCTTCCCTCCTCTCGCTTTTCTACATCCTTCCAGTGAAAGGAGAAAGGAGTATAATTTTAACCTTTCTTCTTCTTCTTCTTCTTCTTCTTCTTCTTCTTCTTCTTCTTCTTCTTCTTCTTCTTCTTCTTCTTCTTCTTCTTTTTGTTTTTGGAGAGAAAATTCTTAGAGAACCGAGGCTTTCGAGGCTTATGGTCTTGAGCACTGTGACGGCTCACGTTCTACTGATGTGAGTCTGAGCGGGATTTTGGTCTGGGATGTACCTTCATATCTGTGACAGAAAGAAGGAGTTGAGGGAAGGAAGGGTGGTGCCCCGGTGTTCTGCAGATGGGGAGGACACAGATGTTCTTGAGAAGAAAGCAAGCAGGAGCTGAGAGGTGGAGTTCATTGGTCTGTTAGCGTCTATTATGCTTTGTTCAGCACATGCTCCCCAAGGCTCTCGGAGCACCCAATAAAACCAGCCTCTTAGTACTCCAGAGCAGACCGCAGAGGACCCTCAGGCCATCCGAATTGGCAGTTTATGTCAGTACCATTTTCTCTTTGAGTGACACACTTCCGGAATGTTCTAACCAATGTTCTAAAATGTACTAAAAATCGGTGAATTTTTTTCTAAAGGAAAAATGGAAAACGTTTCTTCTGCAGTCTAAACTTTTGACTGTTGGCCCTTAAGGACACGGTGTCTCAAGTTGTTTCCAGGGGACCAGCAGAATCAGAAGAGGAAACAAGAGCCCGCATGGCCCCGAGCTCCAATCCTCACCTAAGTCCTTGAAAACTCAATTAGTGAAGCTCTTGCCCAGAATCTGTCAGAGAGCTTGTAACCAGAGACTGCTAATGGCTCACTTCTTTAGTTATCAAAATGTCACTTCATATTAAGTGAATGAACTCCAAGTACCCATATGCTAATTGGATTTATTTCTTCCATGTTGGCTGTGATCATTATCACACTGAGTGTGCACTTTACTGAATGACTGCAGATTTCTCTTTGCCCTGCCAGTTAGGGCGGCATCTCGGCCACTCTTTACAGGGGGAGTAGAACTTGGAGCTAGATAGTTCAGCTGCAGGGAAGCTGGAGGGTTTAAGAGTTTGTCGAAGCCACCTCTGTAAAGCGGTGAGGGTTCCTATGAACCTCATCACATTCAGACCGAAGCTGTGGGGTTGCTGTTTGTCTAAGTCAGTTGCAGCTAGATTGGTTGCAGTGCAGGTGAGCACCCTGACCTTGGTTTTGAAACTGAGAGAGGATGGTGAAATAACTTTATATTAAGCAGAGGCATGTTGGGTCGGAAGTTGGGTTCCGAGTCATGCTTCTCCCTTTTAAACTGGGTGAGAACACAGCTCATTTGCGTGCTATTTCCAGAACTTCAAAACCCTTTGGGAAGATGCGGTGTGGTTGGCTTTATCTTCCACTCTGGGATATACCAGGATCCCTGTTCATTGTGAACATAAAGGGAGACCCAGGAAGCAGGTCTTTGATAACCAAGAGACTGCTTTCTCTACCTTCCCACTGAGATGCAGAAAGGGCTCAGCAGAGGCTTGGCCTGCAAGTGTCTATAGAGGAGACAGAACCCAGAACCCAGCTCCCAAACCATGAAGGGGCTTTGCCTAGAGTTCTGATGTTGTACCCAGTAGCCATTAAATAGTGGATTCACCCATGGCATTTGAAAATATACTTTCTTTCTCCTCCAAGACAGGGTTTCTCTGTATAGCATTGCCTGTCCTGGGCTTGCTTTGTAGATCAGGCTGGCTTCAAACTCACAGAGACCCAGCTGCCCCTGCCTCCCCTAGTGCTGGGATTACAGGTGTGTGCAACCATGCCTAGCTTGAAAAAATATTTTTGTCAAGCAATTTTAATTGTTAAAATATCAGTTAACCTTAGTGGGGGTGGGAGGGAACAACTTTTTACTAAGGAGCCGGCTCTTTGATCACCCCCCTTGGGGGGGCAGCCTTACCAGGCTATAGAGGAAGACAATGCAGCCAGTCCTGATGAGACCTGATAGGCTAGGGTCAGATGGAAGGGAAGGAGGACCTCCCCTCTCAGTGGACTGGGGGAGGAGCATAGGAGAAGAAGAGGGAGGGAGGGTGGGATTGGGAGGGGATGAGGGAAGGAGCTACAGCTGGGATACAAAGTGAATAAACTGCAATTAATAAAGAAATAAATAAAATTTAAAAAGCAGGAAAAATGAAAAATACAACTTTTAAATCTTTTACAAAATGTGTTTCATGGGTTTTTGTACATTGCATGTGTTATACAGTGATCACATTCCCTTTTAGACTACCCTCTTCCCCCCAACAGACAGTTTCACTTCTACTGCTGTGTCATATATACGGGCATGGTTTTATGTATCCATATAAAATCTAGGAGCCACAAGTGAGAGAGATGCCTGGAGTTTCGAAAACAAAGCGGTCCAATTTTCTCTTGCCCTTTGAGAAATCCTGGATGGGTTTTCACGTCTTTCCAAACATTATTTTGAGACAACAGAGTTCTTAAGCTTACTGTATAGCCAGAGATGCTGTTGAACTCCTGACCCTCCAGCCTCTATCTCCTGAGTGCAGGTGACAACTGAGCCTGGAAACTGAGTTTTATGCACTGCTGGGCATGGAACCCTGGGCTTTGTGTATATCAGGCAAACACTGTACCAACTGAGAGACATCTCCAGTCCTCCTTCTAAGTTGTAGCTTATAGGTTCTAGTTGCTCCTCACGGACTTTCCTCCCTTTCTTTAGGGATGAGAGTGTGGTGGAGGCAAGGATTTGGGAATGAGATAGCAAGGTGGATGTTCATGAAAAATGATAGGTTATGATTCACACATACTTTGAATGTGTAACCCTGAGTTCACATGCTAACATATTAACTCTCAAGGTGATTGTATTCAAAGGTTGGGAGTTATGGGAGGTAACTGGATCATGAGAAACAGCTTTCATGATTGGGATTAGAGCCTATATAAAAGAGACCACAAAGAATTAGCTCTTCCCTTCCATCATGAATGAACACAGTGAAGTGTCTGTGAGAAAGCAGGCCTCACCAGATACCATGTCAACTGGTACTGTGATTTTTCAGCTCCCAAGGCACTAGGACTGTGAGGAATATGCTACCTCTTTAAAGTTATTTTTGTTATAGCGTCTTCACCTTGCCCTTGCGGATCAAGAGAGCTGATGGAACCAAGCTCTATGCAATGGCCCATGGCCAGAAAGCACCATTTTCCTGTACCCAGCCTAATGGACCAGTTAGAATGGAGGTCCCACCATTAGAAAGGGCACCCCTGCAAGCTTAGTGCTCATTCGGCTCAGGGCTCTCAGACTCCCCAGGGAACTGGGACTGCACTATATTTTATATTTTGGCACAGCTTCTTCCAGGCATGTTGGTGGAAGCCTTGACATTATGCCCAAAGCTAAAGTAAGATGCTTAATCTGAACAGAAAGCCCCAATTTCTTTTTTTTTGTATTTTATTTTTTTCTTATCAGTTACATTTTATTAACTCTGTACCCCAGCCGTGTCCCGATCCCTCATTCCCTCCCAGTCCCTCCCTCTCTCCCTCCTCTCCACCGTGCCCCTTGCCAAGTCCACTGATAGGGGGGACCTCCTCCCCATTCATCTGATCCTGTTTTATCAGGTATCTTCAGGACTGGCTGCAAAGCTCTCCTCTGTGGCCTAACAGGACTGCTCCTCCCTTGGGGGGTGGGGAGGCCAAAGAGCCAGTCATTGAGTTCCTGTTAGAAATAGTCCTTGTTCCCCTCACTATGGGAAGCCAATTGGTTACTGAGCTACCACAGGCTACATCTGAGCAGAGGTTCTAGGTTACATTCATACATGGTCCTTGGTTGCATGTCAGTCTCAGAAAAGACCCTGTGCCCAGATATCTTTGGTCCTTGTGGAGCTCCTATCCTTTCCTCATCAGACTAACTCCCCTTCTTTCATATGATTCCCTGTACTCTGCCAAAGGTTTGGTCATGAGTCTTTGCTTTGAAAACACTGCTAGTTAGAGTCTTTCCAATGCGCTCAGTAGACTCCTGTCATACGTTCAATGCACATCCCATCTGTCATTCTAAACGAGGATTGATCATCTTACCCATGTCCACTCTCTTGATTATCTTTTTTAGGGGTACAGATTTCATTATGTTTATTATATCTTATAGGTCTATGTAAGTGAGTATATGCCGTGTTTGTCTTTCTCCTTCTGGGATATTTCACTCAGGATGATCTTTTCTAGGTCCCACCATTTGCTTGCAAATTTCATGATTTCCTCCTTTTTGATTGCTGAGTAGTATTCCATTGTGTAAAAATACCACAATTTCTGTATCCATTCCTCCGTTGATGGACATCTGGGTTGTTTCCAGGTTCTGGCTATTACAAATAAAGCAGCTATAAACATGGTTGAGCAAATATCCCTTTTGTGTACTTGAGCAAACTTTGGGTATATACCTAGCAGTGGTATAGCTGGGTCTTGAGGAAACACTATTCCTAATTGTCTTAGAAAGCGCCAGATAGATTTCCAGAGTGGTTGTACCAGTTTACATTCCCACCAGCAGTGGAGGAGGGTTCCCCTTTCTCCACAACCTCTCCAGCATGTGTTGTCCCTCGAGTTTTTCACTTTGGCCATTCTGATGGGTGTAAGGTGATATCTCAGGGTCGTTTTGATTTGCATTTCCCTGATGGCTAATGAGGATGAGCATTTCTTTAAGTGTTTCTCTGCCATTCGCTATTCCTCTGTCGAGAATTCTCTCTTTAGCTCTGTTCCCCATTTTTTAATTGGATTACTTGGTTTGCTGCTTTTCAGCTTCTTTAGTTCTTTGTATATACTCGATATTAGTCCTCTGTCAGATAAAGGGTTAGTGAAGATTCTTTCCCAATCTGTAGGCAGGCGTTTTGTTTTGATGACAGTGTCCTTTGCTTTACAGAAGCTGTTCAGTTTCATGAGGTCCCATTTATTGATTGTTGCTCTTAGAGCCTGTGCTGTTGGTGTTCTGTTCAGGAAGTTGTCTATTGTGCCAATGAGTTCTAGGCTGTTCCCCACTTTTTCTTCTAACAGATTTAGAGTATCTGGTTTTATGTTGAGGTCTTTGATCCACTTGGACTTTAGTTTTGTGCAGGGTGATAAATAGAGATCTATTTGCATTTTTCTGCATGTGGACATCCAGTTGGACCAGCACCATTTGTTGAAGATGCTGTCTTTTTTTTATTGAATGGTTTTGGCTTCTTTGTCAAATATCCAGTATTCATAGGTGTGTGGGTTTATTTCTGGATCTTCTATGCGGTTCCATTGATCCTCCTTTCTGTTTTTATGCCAATACCATGCAGATTTCATTACTATTGCTTTGTAGTACAACTTGAGATCGGGGATGGAGATACCTCCAGATGATCTGTTGTTGTACAGGATTGTTTTGGAGATTCTAGGTTTTTTGTTTCTCCATATGAAGCTGAGAATCTTTTTTTCCAGGTCTGTAAAGAATTGAGTTGGTATTTTGATGGGAATTGCATTGAATCTGTAGATTGGAAAGCCCCAATTTCTAATGCACCCGCTGATTTCAGATATACACAGTTACCACCAGGTCCCTTTTCCATTTTAGTGTTAATATATTTGCTGCACAATGCACAACACCTCTAAAGACATCTTATATGAGCCTGTTCAAGGTCCCAGGTAATGAGAAGTTAAGAACTGCAGCCTGGCGGGGTAGGGGGGGAGTGGAGATGTGAGACTTCCCTGCCTTTGAACTCCTGGGCATGGACAAAGTTGATCTTATCTCTCTAAGACTCTGACCATCATCTTTACTTATTCAAGAAATGATTGTGATCTAGAGAGCAGGCTTAAGTGACTCCCCAAATGCACTTTTGGCTGACTTTCATGTTTACTTTTAATTTCATTCATTTCAGAGAAAAAGTGGATATACATTTCTTCATTCAATTAATGCAGCAGAAATTCAATGCATAGCTGGTTTGTCTTTCACGTTGGATGCTGGGGAAAAACAAAGATGAAAAGCCGAGCACTATCTCCAGAGATTGGAGATAGTCACTCAGAGAAACTTCCAACTGAGTGGAGAGAAAACAAATGCTTCATATAATCCATTAAAATATTAGCCTCATCAAAAACCTCGCTTCTCAGCCTCTGCACATTTTTAACAGTTAGAGTTATGGCATGTTTTATATTTGTCATACATTTGTAATGAAATTTGACTAATTCTACCTCTCAGACAAGGTGCCTGGCCTAATCTCGCCTAGTGACTTTCTCCAATTAGCCATTTCAGCAATTTAATTTGATTGAATTCATTTGTTTTCTCCACAGTGGGTTGGTTGCCTTTACTTTAGGTCCAAATTAGTTGGGGAACCTGCTGTTCTCTCACTTGCCCATCCGGACATCAGGTAGCTTCCTATAGGCCGCTCTCACTGGCCTGAAAGAGTCCTAATCAGAATGTTGACTTGGCTTGGCAAAGCCCTCTGAGGAATAAATGTTTAATGGAATGCTCACCCTCCTTATCTTCTCTGGACTGTTGGCCTTACCTGACGTGCTATATTTTTAGAGAGTTAAATAAGGTTCGCTCATAGTCCTCCTTTTGCAGATGACAACACGGTCTCTGTGGTTGAGAGTCATTATGGTCTAGTTGGATAATCAAAATATTCTAGATGTGCTAATGCATTCCCTCTCAGTAGATGTGAAAGCAGCTGCCCAGACACAGAATTTCTTCAGTAGTGTCTCTCAGAGGATCAGAGGAAGCTGTACAGAAACACAGCGTGAGAAAGACTCGTTGGTACTCTGTGTGTTCGACTGTCGACAGCGAGAGGGACTGATGGTCCCAGCACTTGTTTTGAGCATATTGATTCTAACATTGCAGAGAGGGAAATACAACATTTGGAAATAGACTAAAGCAGGCAGCGCAATGGTACATGAAATCAGTAAATAAACTGTGAAGTGTAAAGAGAGCTTCTGTCTGCTTTGCAGTCATGTAAGGCATGAATAAATAGTTCGTTAGGAAGGGGTTCTGGACTTAGTGAACTACAAAGAGAACAGCAGGGCAGGCAGGTTGGGGGTGCTGGCCCCCTGAGGCTTTGCTTCTGATGGTGGAGGTCAAGGACATGAATCAGAAAAGCCTTTAGGAATGTTATTCTTTTTTTTAAATTTTTATTTATGTATATATATATAAAATATATATGTATATATATGTATACATATATATGTATATATAAAAATATATATATATTTACATATAAGTGTTCTTTCTACATGTATGCCTACATGCCAGAACAGAACATCAAATCCCATTATAGATAGTTGTGAGCCACCATCTGGTTGCTGTGAATTGAACTCAGGTCCTCTAGAAGAGCAGCCAGTGCTCTTAACCACTGAGCTACCTTCCAGCCCCAGGAATGTTATTATACATAAAGTGTAAAGTTTTTATACTTCATCGCTCCCTCATAGTGATAAAATCCCTACCCCAAAACATAATGAAACCAAGTTTTGGACTGTTGGATATGCCAGTTTTTTAAACTTTATCAACATTTTCTTTCCCAATTCCTTTTAATGAATATATTGACCTTTCTGATGGTTTTTTTTTTTTGTATGTTTTTTTTGTTTTGAAACTAAATTTTGGTTGAATTAAGTATTCTGCAAACCAGGAAGGGAAACATGTCTGATTGCATGTGGTGAGCATATTTTGTTTTCAGTTAAAACTATGACATGTCCCGTATATCTTTTTGCTATCACAGACTAGCAGAGATAGGGTACTAAATAAAGAAAACAGGTTTATCATGCAGTTCTGGAGAATTAAGAACTTTGTGCTGACATCTGCGTCTTCTGGTGACAGTCCCATCGTCCCATGGTTTTCTTACAGCGTGACACAGTGGAGGTAGAGATTTGGTGGTGGGAAGCCAAAGGGACCAGCCTGCTCCTCCCATGTTTTTCCTGCCTTTTTTTTTTTTTTTAAAGAAACAACTCAATGGTTGTAGAAACTAACCGTGGCCCTGTGAGAACAGCATTATTCCCTTCTTTTTAATTAATTTAATTTATTAGTATAGTGTATCCGAGGTGGTGTGGGGTTGCTCATGTTGTAATGTGCACGTAGAAGTCAGAAGGCAACTTTGTGGAGTTGGTCCTTCTCTTTTCACCTTTATGTGGCTTCTAGGGATTGAACTCGGGTCATGCCTGATCCACATTAATACTTACCAAGAAACATCCCTTATCATCTAGCTGGCTCCTACTAGGATGAGCAGGCCAGTCCTCATGATACCAAGGACCAAGCTTTTAGAACGTGAACCCTTGTGGGACATGGTAGAGCCATAGCCAGGGGGTAGCAAAGGCAATCCTAAAATTAAATACAGTAATGGACCTTCATGCTTTGTAAGCTCATTTAAAAAAGAAATAACATTTATAAAAAGATGTGGAAAGCCAGCCGTCCTCGCCCCAAACATGCTCAGTCACCAAATCTATTTTTTAATATAATTTTTATAGGCGTCTCAGTCACTTCACATGCTGATCCACAAAGGTGGAGATCACTGGTATTCAGTTCATTTTTGGCAGTTCTCAACCTAAAATGTGTGAGCTCTATCTGTTTGATAACTCTGACAACTGTTTCTTTCATGAATGGGCTTTGAGAAGACTCATTTGCTACCCAGATGATTAGGGTTTAACTCATTAATATTTTGCATTGCAGAAATGATGTGTACAATTCTTAAACAAATATATTACTAATTGCCAGGCATGGTGGCACACAGCACTCAGGTGGCAGAGGCAGGTAGAGCCTTGAGGTTAGTGGTTCTCAACCTTCCTAATGCTGTGACCCTTTAATACAATTCCTCATGTTGTGGTGACCCCCAATCATAAAGTTATTTTTGCTGCTACTTCATAACTATAATTTTGCTACTGTAATGAATTGTAATATCTGGTATGTGATAGGTTCATTCATCCTATCGCAAACACACACACACACACACACACACACACACACACACACACACACCCCTAATGTTCTTCCCAAATACATGGTACTTATTTTGTAGTTATGACATGGCAAACCAAAATGACCAATGAAATGGCTATACTCTGTAGTTCTTCTGACTTTGCTTCTGATTTGCAGTGCTGGGGGTTGAACTGTACGTGCTAGGAAAATGCCCACTAGGAAAAGCACCCTTAGCCCCTTTCAGTCCATTTTCAGTAGTTTCTCATAGAGCTGAGTTATTAAGGTAAGGTCAGATTTTTTTTTT
>NW_026596155.1:7715623-7844309 GCF_907164565.1 Psammomys obesus | reverse complement strand
GAGAGAAGTTGGTGAATATTCTTAATATAGAGCACAGCTCCCCACCTTTGGGTGCCCACGTCACATCTAGAATGTATTTTACCTTATCAAAGCTTTTGTTCCAATTACACGTCACGTTAGAGGCTGGAGGATAATTGAAAGTTACTCAGAGAGAAACCCAACTGTTCATTTGTTTGCTAGTTTAAATACTGTGTGCACGGGTACCAGGATACAGTTAAGCAAGCACATGCAGTCCTGTGTTCATGGAACCAAGGAAACTGATTTGGAAAACAGTTATTAAGGAGAACATGCAAGACAGTCCTTCCCAGGAGAACTGTCCTGGGAAGCTTTGGTGGAAGAAAGAGACTAAAGAGCACAGACTGGAGGCTCTGCAAGGGTGTCAGAGCCATCCCAGTGTGTGTCTGGGGAGAGATGAGGTTAAATGGATAACCCTGAGCTGACCCACGAAGACTGGACGCTTCCTAAGTCAGTAGGAGTTGTAGGAGTTGGATCTGGAGAGAGATGCGAGCAGACGGTGTGTTATAAAGATGTCAGTGCTTTGGCCACGGCTGGAGAACACACTGGATGACTGTGGCTCTCGTCAGGGTTACAGCACTACATGGCGAGGGGTAGGGATTCACAGACATTTAAGGGCTGTGATCATAAATGCAAAGGCTTTGAGGCTGACCTGAAGTATACAGGAACCGAGACGTTCTCTCTTCTTCCCTCCCTCCCTCCCTCCCTCCCTCCCTCCCTCCCTCCCTCCCTCCCTTCCTCCCTCTCTCCTCTTTCCATCCTCTTGCCTTCACTTCCTTTTAAAATTTCACCCTTTCTGGGGGGCAGTGATGGGTTGGCGCCTGGGGCCTGGCACAGGATAGGCCAGCTGCTACCATGGAGGTACTACCCTAGCACTCCAGAAACATTTTATTCAAACGTTAGCCTTGTTTCTACATTTTTTTTTTTTTCATTTTAAAAGGCTGAGTTTCAGGAATTGTAACCAGGCCTCAAAGCCTTTCCAGCTTATTATTGGAGCATTCACCGATCTTGTGTACACGGACAGTTGTGCCCACTACAATCCAGATGGTAGGGGAATGGGTACAGCCGTGTCTTCAGGAATCATTCAGCAGCTGATGCTTGCTAGAGACCAAGGTATCACTAGTCAGATAAATCCAGTTTTGAGTTCAGATTATTATCTGACTTATTTGAGGCATAAACATTCATACCAGAAATTTTATTTTTATTAAAATGGACAGAATTTTGCAATTTGCTGCGTGCTTTGTACCTTAAGCAAAAACACGCACCTTTCCCAGTGAAGTAACTCTTCCTGGCATTAGAATTCAGATTCTGACATTTATGCACGTGTATACAGTGGTCTAAGTTTGTAGGGGACTTCTTGAATACATCTCTCCATGAAAGATGGGCAGAACTTGTCAGATTTTTCTCCTTTCAGCACACCTCGAGCCTCCTCTGTCTCGCCCGGACTCGAGACTTCTTTATTTCTCTTTCCCATTCTCACCCATACCAGGAGGGTTACGTTATTTTTACTGATAGCTAAGTGAGAAGTGGATTAACAGCTTCATGATTATAGAGGAATTATGGAATCCACTGGAAGAAAATGACCGTTGCGTTAAAACTATCTCTGCACAGTCTTCACAGTAACAGCGGTGTAGGCAGAGGCCCAAAACTGCCCAACCTTCCTGAAACCCGAATTTGTGTCACTGGGGGTGGAGAAGGTGACGTGCCAGCGTTAGAGAGGGCTGTGTCGCAGCAGCCCCTCAGTGCTGCGGCCCACTGCAGTGTAAAGGACCTCAGAGCCTGTGAGCGTTGTGCCAAGGTGGTCCAATCATGCCGAATGAGTAGTGGTGTAGACTCGAGCAGGGAACATAAGAAAAAAAAGCCAGCTGTTAATTACTTACTGAGGCATGCATCCTACCTGAGTGGGGAAATCTGAAATTATTTTGTCAGCGTTAAGTTGGGTTTTAAATCAAAGACTATGTAATCATGCCTGCATGGAATTAAGTCGTTGCCGATAAGTAGGTACCTGGGACCATCTCCATGGGGATAGTTTATTTTACTAAATGAACCCACTAAATGGGCTGTTACAGAGCCACGTTATTTCATTGTGGTGCCAGGCTTGGGCTGTAAATGTTCAAAGAATCTCCTGCTCTCTCTTACGCTTGGTCCCAGCTGCAAGGCTGGAGCCCCTTGAGGGCTGGCTTGGTTATTTGGCAGTGGGCTCCTACGTCAGGGGCACTCCCTCCTCTCATGAGGATGCAGCAGCCCCAGGGGGCAAGACTGACTTTGCTGGGTGGAATAACAGTGCCTTTTCTACTTTGAGAGTTAGCATCTGTGAAAGAGAGCAGGTCTTGTGTGCTGGGGGCATCTTATGTCCTTTGTTAAAACGAAAACAAGGGTTTGGGAGATGGTCCAGTGGCTAAAACCCTCCCTGTAGAGTGTGAGGACCGTAGCTCTGACCCTCGGAACCTGTGTGAAATCTGGGCAGGTAGCCCATCTGCGTTCCCAGTGCTTGGGAGGCTGAGGTAAGGAAGTTCTGTGAACACTCACCCGCATGTGCACCAACAGACATGTCAGCATGGGTACCCGTAAGCACGCACAGCACACGCACGTACATGCAAAAAACGAGAATAAGAGTATCGAGAAACCTTCTGGAGTCGTAGCCCTAGAGATTGTTTGATGGTTACTCTTCACTGTTTGCTCAAGAGAATCACTGTGGAGGCGTGTTTGTGGATGTGTCTGTGAGGGTTAATGGGTGAAGGAAGACCCGACCTTGAAAGTGGGTGGCACCATCTGTGGGCTGGAGGAGTTCCGGGCTGTCTACAGAAGAGAGAGGGAGCTGCATTTATCACTGGCTTCTTCCTGACTGTGGATATGACCTGTCACTTCAGGTTTCTCCATCTTGGCTTCCCTGCCTTGAACTGAGCACCAGAGTAAACCCTTCCTTTCTGGTCAGGTGTTTTTGTCAGAGCAGTGGGAAAAGTAGCCGGCACATGGGGGATTTGGAGCTTTTACTGTGCTAATGCAGCACTCACAGAGAGGCCTAGCTAATGGTTGTGGAATGTACCCAGGAACGACAATGCCGTAAATATTATAGACTTTCAAAGAAGCTTTCCTGGCTTAGGAACAGGGGATGTGTACCAAGCAGATGCAGGCACTTTGCCTGGGACAGAAGGAGGTAGGCCCTTTCCCCGGAGAGAGAGACATGGCCTTAGGGTGAGATTAATTGGGGTGCCCACGCCAAATTGAGAGGTTTGTAGAAAAGTTATGGAATGTAGAAAGAGCTGGGAGGGGTTCAGCCTTGGAGTGGCTCAGCCAGGGTGGAGACCATGGAGGCTAGCACACAGTGACTGGTCCTGTTGCATGCATGGCCGGAGGCTTGGATTTAGGGGTCTACACCCTGCCTTGTGCTCCCCAGCTCCTTGGTTTCTGACTCACCAGCCCCACCTCACACATACACCAGGCACATCACTCCAGTTAGATATGCAAACGACTTCTTTGTCTCTTGAGCTTTGGAAGGGTCCTCCAACTCTGGTTCTCTTCCCCCCATACATAAGCAGATCTGCAAACACATTATTTAGTGAGAAACCTATGAGAGGTCCTAGCCCATAAAGTCTCCCTCCCATATCTGTATGTGAGTGTGATGGTGCATGTCTGTGATCCTAAAGCCTTCGAGGTAGAGGCAGGAAGATTTGAAGTTTGAGGACGATCCAGCCTTCACAGTGAGACCCTTTCTCCCCAGACATCCAGGCGGTGAAACCCCACACTTCCTCCGACTTTGGACAGGCAGCCTGCCCTCTGTTTTCCCTTGCGTATCGGATGCAGATGGAGGGAGGAGAATAGAGATGGAAGGATGAGAGGCCAGATGCGAGGAACCACTCTCAAGCAGATGCCAGGCGAGTCGTGTCCTGTGCAACAGTCAAGAGATTGGAATTTCGGGCTGATCCAGACAGTGACGTGTGGCAGTTGTTTGGGAGACACCGGGGCGAGGAAGGTCATGGCACTGGTACGTAGGTCCTGCGGAGAGATGCCGGTAACGGATAGATCGAGGGGAGCAGAGGAGGTGTCAGGCCTACGCTAATGGGATGAAGTAAATTTGGGAGTCTCATTTTATGCTTTTGTAGACTATTCACTAATTTTTTTCTTTTCTTTTCTTTTCTTTTTTTTTTTTTTTTTTTTATGTTGCTGAGGAGCAATCCCAGTACATACTAGGCAGAACTCCCTGTCATAGAAATGCATTTCAGTTCTTTCTACTCTGTTTTTGTACTGTCCCGGTCCTGTTAGTGTTCTTGAAGGCACAGGGTTCATACGTACTGCAGAATATTGGGTCGAATGCCTTGAAAGATAGTTTGAAGGCGCCCAGGTTTCATTTCGCCCTAAAGGGGGAAAGAAAAAAGCAACGTTAAGCAGCCTACATGATGAATCATGGCAACCGCAGCCCATCTTTGGCCCTTCGGCCCTCTGCTTTTTACTTATATTTATTTATTTTAATAATTTTTGCCAATTTTGCAGGTACATTTTCATTATGTAACCTGGTGGGATTCTGAACTGTGCCAGTGGGAGGGCAAGGCATCCGTTAGGTGCTGATGCAAGTATTTATTAGGCTTTTATGCTTCATTTTAGTGAAATCTTTCTGTGATTCCTTTCTCAGAAATAATTAACTCCAGGTTAAGCTTCTGCATTGGCTCTTCATACAGGAGGGCTATATGTGTTCATCATACAAGAAGGCTGTATGTCTTCATCACACAGGAGTTCAGATGTGCTCTTTATACGGCAGGGCTATATGGCCATTCCTTCATTGCCTTAGAGAAGCTGTCTTGGTAGGCAAAGGGGCCTGCAGATGGTGTTGTCATCTCTCATTCAAGCTTAGAGGCTAGAGGAAGGGTTTTGCCCCGTGTGTCTCAGAGATTTTCATTTCTTTTGGTCCTACTTCTTTATATTGGGCAATGGCTGGTGAGTGTTTTTTGTTTTTTTTCTCCTACTACCCATTTACTGACATCTATTTCCCTGGTGTGTGACCTTCCTTCGCATCATTGGAATAACACTGTGTCTTCTAAGTGCCCAGTCTGTAATCTTTCTTCTGCCAAAGTCATTCCTTTCATAGTTGACAGTTCTAAAAGTGTTCCTAGGATATGCTTCTGGTGCTCTGGAATAGCACGCAACTTCATATCATAACATTTTAAACTTCCTGGATGTGATGTCTGGTATTTGATTTGCATGATCTCACTCAATGTTTTATCCCGACACCATCTTGATATGTACAGCTGACCTCATGTTCATGTTCCAGTTCAACCCTAAGTGCTGGGGTCTCAGGAGTGTGTTACCACTTTCAGCTCCCTCATTCATTCATTCTTTTTTTTTTTTTTTTTTTGGTGGGATGATACTGGGGATTGAATTTAGACCATTGCACAGGTTAGCCCACAATGCACCACTGACATACACTCCAGGCTTTCCATTAGTTGCAATTTTGTTATTTGCCGACTTCAAGATTACTCTTCATTTGTGTGAGTTGACTTGTGCGTTCATGCGCAGTTGCCGCACATCCACACTGCACTGCATGTGATGGTCACAGGACCACCTTTTCAGGCTTGAGGTTGGTCCTTTCCTTTCACATTGTCTTGAGGCACGGTGTCCTGTGCTTCAGGTGTGATTTGGACTGTAGGTGGGCTGGCCAAGGAACTTTCGGCTGATTTTCCTGTCTCTGCCTCCAGTTCTCTATGGAGAGCTGGGATTACTGATGGGTGTCTGTATCCAGGCTTTTACCTGGGTCTTGGGGATTGAATACAACTGTCAGCTTTCCATGGTGGATGCCTTTATCCATTGAGCCTTTTCCCTGACCCTTTATTTATTCATTTTAAAACAGTCCTGTGTGTTAGGTGTTGCAGTGATTTTCCTTTGTTGAGTGTGGATCTGAGATTTTAAAGGGAAGACACTCAGGGGCTATCACTGAGCTAAGCTGTGTGGGTGAGGTTCAGAGCATAGGAGGGTGCTCCCTTTTAGTCTTGACAACCTCAAAGGGCAGTCGAGTGATAGCAGGCTTTTGTGGTATGCCCTGGAGATGAGACTGGTCTGACCTTACCAGAGATGCACAGCAGCAAGCCAGATGATTAAAAAAAAGGAGACAGAAGTCAACCCCCTTGCCGCTTTAAATAAATCGTGACCATCCCTTACTGATGCCCGTTAGAAGCGGCATTTATTTCCTAACGGCTTTCTGTGGTACTCAATTTTTGTCTTTTATTCTTGGCTCCTTCTTTTCCCTTTCCCATTATATTCTCTTTTGGGTTTCCCATTTTCCGGCTCATGTGTTCTTTTCCTTTCAAAATGTTCCAGTGTAGCTCCCTGGGAGGAGTTTCAGGTGTGTGCTTGAATTATTTATTGCACTGGCCTGCTTTTGGCAGTGACTTCCCAATACGGTGCCATCCACAATTATTAACAACGGTCACCAGCTGATCTGAGGAGGAAGCTCAGAAACACGTGATGTATTTCTTTCAAAATGCCAGATAGTCACGTTACTGTAAGATACCCATTCCGGTATACTATGTCAGGGAGCCCAGGCCACCCCCCAAATAATTTTGTTAAGAGCCATGGAAAGGCGATTTGTCTATTTACCTGCTTATAGTTTTCGGTATGCCGGAGGACGGGGTGATGGCTTGGTGGGTAGAGTACCTGCTGGACAAGCATTAGGACCCGAGTTTAGTCCCCAGCTCCCGTGTAAATGCCAGGCAGGGTGGCATGCGCCTGTAACCCTAGCACTGCAATGGTGGAGACGGGGGGGGGGGGGGGGGGGGGGGGGGGGGAAGGGGAGGAGGTAGGTGTATGCGTGTAGCTCACTGGGCAGCCACGATAGCTCAGCTACTGAGCCCCTGGATCGGTAGGAGACCCCGTCTCAAAAAATAAAAGTGGAACTCAATAGAAGGATATACCCATGCCAGTCTAAGACCACTGCATACAAGGACAGGCATGTTAACAGCATCTCAAGGGCAGCACTGTCATATGTGGTTGGTTGGGAGATCATACACTGTATGACTCCAGAGTAACCGTGTACCTTTCTGTCCAGTTGCATGGAAGAAGTCTGCATAGCCTGAGTTGAAGATTCTCATTTGCAGCGGCAAACAATTAGAAGATACTGAACTGATGTTGCTGGGAGAAATACAGTCCTGGGCTTGTATTTCTTCCTAGCCTGGGGGACTTTTGATCTCATTCTTGTAACTGATCAATACCCAGCCTTGTTTTATGCATTTTTGCTTAACGACATCTTATTTACTCTACATTGCTATGCATTGTCACCGAACTGATGACCAATGGCACTGCAGCTCATGCCTGAAAGAAGTGTGTCTGACACCTGCGCCGTCTCTAGAAGACACGCACTACCATTGTACTCGGGAACAGCACACAGCTCTTCGCTGCTGTGCTTGGGGGTGACTGCAAAGGGTGAAAACAGCAACTACCACCACCACACAAAAAAGAGAAGGCCGGGATTCCAAAGACTGCAGAAAGGACACTTATATACAGTATGAGGGGGAAAACAAGAAAGCAGAGTATTGCCTGCTTTGACCTCTCCTGGGAACATGTGTGAATTTGTGGGACTTGGTGTTCCCTGTTACACACACACACACACACACACACACACACACACACACACACACAGACAACAGTGACACAAAAAGTATTGTAAGTATTGATTTTAGGCTTCAAGTACATTTTAGGTGAAAGGCGAATCCATAAATATGGACTCAACAAGTAATGAGGGCCAGATATACTTTTTCAAGATGAGAATTTGGTATGCTCAGAGGAGGTGTGGGCTGAGACTCATCTTAGGGGACTATGACTGTGGTGCTCTAGGGCAGGAAGCCCCTTCATGTGGAGACAGCTCCTGTCATCTCTCCAGCCCTGCTGAGGAAGATGCTCAAAGGATGACATGGCTTGGTGAAGGCCAAGGAGAGTCAATGACAGGCCTTTGAGCTGGGAAGCATTTTGACACTGTGCTGACCTGCCCACTCCCTGTGTCATTGGCAGAGCTGACATGGGACCAACTGGAGCCACAACACTGAATTTCCCAGCTCTTCTTGTCAGGATTTCCCACCCTGTCTGCCCAGCTCCTCAACCAGGAAGTTGTCTTTGTGTCACACAGGAAGCTTTTGGTGGTGTAATGGTGCTGGGATCAAATGCAAGGCCTGGGGCCTGCAAGAGGGAATTGTTTTTTGCTTTCCTACTGGATACCATCTCTGAGCTAGGTCGTGGGGTATAGGATGACAGATCCCACTTGAGAACACTCACAGAGTACTGGGGGTCAGCACACACAGGCCTCAAGCTTTCTGGAAGAGACTTCTGGGTCAGAACAGAAAACAGGTCTCCCAAGAAGCTAGGCTTATTGTCACCTCACAGTTTTGTCTTGAGAAGCTTTTCATGTCAACCACTGCGATATGATTTTCTGAACCTGAATGGGGCTTAAGTGACTATACTTAAGTGCCTTTTGTCATCCTTTGATTCATCTTTCCTTCTGGAAAAGAAAAAGACATGAAACTTTTGACCGTCTAATGCCATCTCTTCCATGGTCAGGAGAAAATGTCCAGTGGCTTTCTATCCTGGTAACAGAGAATGCACTGAATCAGTTCTTATTTATCAAATGTAAAGTGTAATACCTTCTTTAATTACGTAGCTGTATGTTTGTGTGTATGTGAACAGGTGTATAAGCATATATTTCTTCTAAACATAAAGATATTTGACTGTGTAGCTTGTCTTGTTGAAGAGTATAGATTTTTGTTGTTGTTGTTAATTGCTGATACTGTTTCTCCTCCAAAGAGATATGTCTCCACTTGATTATTCATCCACAAGTAATGAGAATATCCTCTCTTAGAAATGAAGGTGACTCCCAAAGGGGTACTATAGACACTGAAGAATCCAGACTGTACCCCAGGGAAAGTTGCCTCATGATTGGCATATGTCATCTTGGCATTGATGGATGTCTAAACTCTCACTTTGTTCACGAGATTAACATAAGCATCTAGATCTGGAGACAGAGAGACAGAGACAGTGTGTGTGTGGTGTATATAGTTCACTTTGTAGTTAGTGTGAGTGGTTACTAAACTTGACTCACTCTCAAGCCTTGGGCACACCTGAGGCTCCCCATTCTGCTGCCCTCTCATTGGTAGTACAGGTATTACGGAACGGACCTCATTATATTGGAGGGTTGACACAGGCAAAAGAATAAAGTGCCTAGTAGCAGTGCTCGGTCCAGTCAGAAGGTCTGGTGAGCAGTTTTCACTGCCGGTAACCAGTGGCCAGTACATTCTGGATGTCACTGGTGAAGCGTGTGCTTGGAGCGCACTGATGTTCCTTAAGGCAGGAGAGTCCAGGCGTGGCCTGGCCAGACAGTACCATGCCTTCCTTCCACAGGTGGTGTCAGGCCCTCTGTCGACTTCGCTGGTGCCACTGATGTCACCTAACCCTACACAGTCCCATCCCAAGCAGAAACAGTGGTCATTGCATCCAGTGAGTGCCACGCTAGGCAGAATTTTTATCTTACCTCCCTGTAAAGCTTAGCTGTAAAAAAAGAAAGGCCATAGAGAGCAGTTGAGGTCCAGGGCCAGGAACCATGAGCTGTGTCTGGAGGGCTCCGTGCCAGTTCCTGGTGAGGATGTGGTCAGAGGATCAGGGAAAACTAACCCGGGGTCGGCAATATTACAGATAAGCCAGACTTTCGCCCACGGTGTGTACAGAGGATATATCCAGTGGGTGAAGCAATGCCTTTGAACCGAATAGTCTTCGAGCCTGCTTTCATCATCAGGATTGATTTGTTTCAGCCTGGATAAAAAGATCACAGCTGTTATGTAATAATCCCTGTGTCCTGCCACCTCCATCTCCTGGATGGATGACTTAATCTCCCTGAGCATCAATTGCTCTTCCTAGAAAGGGAGGATATTTTGGGTTCTTATTTCCTAGGGCCATTCTGAGGATTAAATGAGATAATAGGAGAAAATGAGTGCATGTATGACTTACAGTCCCAGCTTAGCACAGTGCCTACCTTGTATCACAGTCAGCGTTTGCTGTTAGCTATTTTTTTTTTTTAACTTGCCATTGTACGGGAGTTCTCATGAATTTTTTCCCCCCTTCTTTAGCCTTAAGTAAGCAGCAAATGTTGAGGCTCTCTCTACTTTCTGGTTCCTGTGATTATATAACCACTCATTCCCTTGACCCCGTGCATGTGTGTGCATTTGGGTCTGTGTATTATGTATTTACATTAGACGGATCTTGTTTTCTATGGCCTGCATAATGTCCTGACTTAGGAAAGTTCTACAGTGCTCTTTAGAGGTGAGTGGGCCTCTCTATGCTAAAACTGTGCAGCAACTTCCAGAGGCTGGCGCAGTGATGGCAGAAGGCAGCAGGCTGTGGTCCCATGGGCTGAGGATGTGATGCCATAACAAGCAAATGCAGGGACTTAGAGAATGAACTTGGGCCACAGCCAAAAACTGAACTGCTGCTGATTGAACAGGAGAATCGGATGGGGTGTACAATACGATCAGTTTCTAAAGGTTTTCTTCTAGTTATATTTGAACTCCCCCTCCCCCCAACAAGTTCTGATTTTTGAAAGACCTATTCAGGTATACACAAGCAATTACTAGGCAACCTGTGCCAACATTAATTTGATTTTGCCCATTAGCTCCTGCTTCCAGTAGTTCACTTTTTTTTCCTCTGATAACACTCCTTTGGATTCTGAAATACCAAAGGGTGTTCCATGGTGGCGTGCTTGTGTTCATGGAGAAGAATATGGGGTGTGGAATGTTGAGAGTGTACTGAGCACTGAGCATTTCATTAGCATAAATGAAACAATTCTTTCAGATTTTGAAAAGGTTAGTGAACATTATTAGCATTTCTATAATGAAATCTATAAAAGGAGGTTGCATTTTATTAAGCTCTATCTTCTTCCTTGTGCTTGCTTAGTATACCTAGATGAGAGAAGTTATTTAAAGCACTTGGCTGATTTGTTACTATATCTAAACTGTATACATATTTGGGGTTTGATAAAGGGTTTCTCTGAGTAGCTCTGACTGTACTGGAACCTACTTTGTACACCAGGCTTGCTTTGAACTCACAGAGATCTGTTTGCCTCTGCCTCCTAAGTGCTGGGCTTAAGGCACGCGCCATCAAACATGACATTTGCATATGACCTCCAGCGCCTTTGAGTCATTGATTTGGTGACTTTTTTTTTTTAATTGTTAAAAGACTTCAACAGAATTGAGCTTTTTGTGTAATCCACTTCCAGTTTTATTTTACCTTTTGTTTCAGAAATTGCAAACTAATACGAGATGTATTAGTGCTGTCTATTAATTGATATTTTACTTATTTAATCTCTATTCTACCCACTTCTTACTTTGTATTACAGCATTTCAAGTAAATTCTAGTAATAAATACTATCAATAGATATTTTAATATACACATGTATATGAAAATAAAACGTAGAAATTGTTCTAATAACAATTTCTTAATAACCTCAGCTCCTTCCTCCCTCCCTCCCTCCCTCCTTCTCTCCCTCCTTCCTTCCTTCTTTCCTTCCTTCCTTCCTTCTCTCCCTCCCTTCCTCCTCCTCTCCGTTCTTCCCTCCTTCCTTTCTTTTCTTTCTGTTTTTTAAGACAGGGTTTCTCTGAGTAGCATTGGCTGTCCTGGAACTCACTCTGTAGATCCGCCTACCTTTGCCTCCAGAATATTGGGGTTAACCTTGTGCACCAACACCGCCCAGCTTAACCTCAGCTATTTAATTATGTTAAATTTTTCTAATTGTGATATTATTTATTGATTTTTCTATTACAGGCCCAGATATTCTGACTCTTTGCTGTATTCTAAGTTATTTATCTCCATTTTTAAAAGTTGCATTTTCATTTAATTATCTGTTTCACATACCCTCTGTGAGAACTGGGCTAGTTTTCCAACCTCTTTTAGCAACTTGTACCGATGTGTACAAATTATTCTACCTCTCACAGCCCTAGTTTCCTACATTGTAAATTTATAATGTTGAGCCAGACGGTCTTTATGGTCATTTATAGTTGTCAAATTTTGAGGAGAAGCTGGAAAAAACATTTTGACATTTCTCTGTGAGAAAGGAAGTGGATTGTTTTTGTTGTTGTTTTTAGAATGGACAAAAATTAGAGCTGAAGATAAAAGTTGGGTGGTGGTTTGGGAGGTTCTTTTAGAGATGTTTTTAGAAGAAATTCTACTCTCACAGAACTTGGAATTTGGCTTTCAACTTATTGGTCATACATGCTATTCTTAATACCTTTGTGAAAGGAGTGTGGTCCAGTGATGAAATGAAGTGAGTCATAGAGAAACAAAACAAAACAAAACAAAACAAAACAAAAACAAAAACAAAAAAAACACTTCTATTTAGGATTTTGTTAAAAAAAAAAACAATGGAGGAATTATGTTTTGATACCTTTAGACTGCTATTTTAGACCTTTAAAAGCGACTGGAGAGGCCAGAGAGGTGGTGCAGCTGTTAAGGAGCTTGCTGCTTTTCCAGAGATCCTGAGCTCAGTTCCCAGCACCCACACTGGCTGGCTTGTTACCTGCAACCCCAGCTCCAGGGAATCCAGTGCCCTCTTCGGGTCTCCAAAGGCACCCATACACATGTGGCATACATACATACAAATAATTAGAAATAAAATAAATCTTAAAAGCAACTAGAAATATGAAGAAAATACAAAAAGCCCTCTACATAAAGACGTGCACGACCTGTTAAGACAGGTTAAAGGCGCAAGATACAGGCGAGAAAGGATCTAAAAGCAGTAGTTTCGAGAGGAACCAAGCACAAGTGTTTTGTTTTATTTTCCCCTTTGAAGGCAATTTTAAAGTTATATTGATGTGCAGAAAATATAGCAATGTACCTCTGACCCAGTTTTCTGGTATGTTCTTTGGCCTTTGCCTTCTCCAGCTTGGTAATATGAATCACACATTTTGGACCCAGGACCTTATCTCCCAGTGTCAGGCTGATTTCATCATATCTGTCATTGGAGTTGGTCCTGATGGCCATCACTGGCTTAGCCAGAGGACCTTTGTCTTCTGAGTTGAGCCACTTGAAGGCAACCATGGTGCATGTCTTCCTATGGATGAGATGCTCAGCGTAGCCTTCTTCTTGGTGAAGTAGCAGGGACTCCCATCTTGCCACACAGGGCAGGCAGGAAACCCAGCAGCTGGATAGGGTTTGTATCATGAGTCATTTCCACAAGCTGAGCCTTCTGTTCTCCACCTTGTGACCATATTGGCTCCTGCTTGGAAGATAGGTGGTTTCTTAGTAGGAATGACCCCTTTGCCAGCAGCTTTCCTCTCCGCATGGACCAGCAGTCCTTGCTTGTTCTGCTCTGTTTCTCACTGGTACATGTGGATGAGCCAAGCAGCTACTAATGGTTCATGGCTTAGGTGAACTGGTTAATGGTAGGAGGTACTTTGGGCAGCTTATCAAGATAGCCCTTTGCACTCTACCCTGAAGGTTATCAAAGCAGATGCTGAGACTCGTAGCCAAACTTTGGGCAGAGTGCAGAGAATCTTATGAAAGAAGGGGGAGATAGAAAGACCCGGAGGGGACAGGAGCCCCACAAGGAGAGCAACAGAACCAAAAAAAGACACAGGGGTCTTTTCTGAGACTGATACTCCAAGCAAGGACCCTTCATGAAGATAACCTAGAACCCCACATAGCCCATGGCAGCTCAGTCTCCAAGTGGGCTCCCTAGTAATGAAAACAGGGACTGTCTCTGACAAGAACTCAGTGGCTGGCTCTCTGATCACCTTTCCCTGTGTGGGGAACATCCTCCCCAGGCCACAGAGGACAATGCAGCCAGTCCTGATGAGACCTGATAGACTAGGGTCAGATGGAAAGTGAGGAGGAGATGAGGGAGGGAGGGTGGGCGTGGGAAGGGACGAGGGAGGGTTCTAGTGCTGGGATACAAAGTGAATAAACTCTAATTAATAATAAATAAATAATTTTTAAAAAAGATAGCCCTTTGCTACAGCAGCACGAGATAGCAGGGTCATTTGACAAAGCAAATGAGATTTCTTTCTGTTTGGATGTCCTGTCTAGTGCCAAATTTCTTAAGCCCTTTGTCAAGCAAGACGATTCACCACGTTTTTGGCACCCTGCTTCTTCACAGCAGCAGGGGCTGGGGCATTTTCCTCCCCGTGTCCTGGCTTCCTGTAGATATATTGCTTAGCCATTGAAGATGTATTATATCTTTAATATAGTTCATGTCAGTGGACTGGGACTTGCACCTGCCTGGAAGGAAGGTAGGTAAAATGTCCCAGATTTCTATTTGAGAACCCTCAGGGCTGTCTCTTTAGAAGAAAGAGTGAGCAGAAAAAAGATTGGTTCCACAAAAACTGAGCTGAACTTCAGTCTGGTCAGACTAGATTCTAGAGGGATTAAGGTGTCTAGACTGTCCACCGGAAGCAGAGTTACCTCTCTCTGGGAGAAAATGGCACCATCCAGGATGTTGCTTAAGTAACCTCTTATGTAACTTCTTTAGTTAAAACCTCCTGTACTTCGACAAAAAGAGCTAAGAAACACGAGAAGATAGTTTGTATGTGAAGTAGGAAAGGGGATGGTAGGGGACACACAGGACTATAGATAACAGAATCAATCATCAACTGTACTTTTATATCATTAAAATTAGTATTTTTTATTAGCTCCTCTCGTTGCTGTAAGAAGATGGCATAGAGAAGCTGCTTAAGGAAGGAGGAAGGAGTCATTTTACTTGAGTGATGCAGAACGTCATGTCAGAAAGAGAATGGCAGTCAGAGTTTGAGGCAGCTGGTCATACTGCATCTGAAGACACAAAGTAGAGAGAGATGAACGCTGACTCTCAGGTCACCATTTCCTTGGTTGTTCAGTCTAATATCCCTGCCCATAAGTTGGTGCCGTGCACATTCAGGGTGGGTCTTCCTTCCTCTGTACATCCTGCCGTCAGAGCCCTTCTTATACACACCTAGAGACATGTCTCCTAGGTAATTCTAAGTCCTTTCAGGTTGGGAATTAAGATCAACCATTCTAGAGATGGAGAAGTTACAAGAGTGGAAATCCAGAGAACTGTAAATGAATAACTGTAAATACAAAGATGTAACTGGGAAAAACATAGCTAAAGTTAAAAATAGTCTCATGGTAGACTTAACATGTTTGAAAAGTCATGAGCTTTTTTTCTCCCATCCAGTGTTTTTTTTTTTTTTTAAGAATGCTTTCTTTTGTTTTGTTTTAGATACAGGATTTCTCTGTGCAGCCTTGGCTGTCCTGGACTCACTTGGTAGACCAGGATGGCCTCAAACTCAGAGATCTGCCTGCCTCTGCCTTCCCAAGTGCTGGGATTACAGGAATGTGCCACCATGCCCAGCTCTTAAACATTTGTAATTATAGAAAATTATATACAAAAGAGTAGTGAGAATAGTAGAGTAGACCTCAGTATTACCATGGCCTAGGTTCAATAACTTCTAAATCATAACTAAACTTATTTTGTCCACATGTGCCACCTCAGGCTTTTCATATTCTGTTACCCTGAACATTGATGATTTAATCACATATCATATTATTTCATCACTAAGTAATTCACTGTCTATACTTCCATTGTAGTCATCACAATATTTTGCTGATCTCCAGTGTTGTTGTTGGTCTTTCTGCTTCTAGGATGGATGGGTGTTCAGGAAACTCACAATTCAGAGGCCTGGGATGGTATTCCAGCTCTTGGGTAAGACAGAGTCCCAAGGGTATCCTGAGACGCAGGAGCCCAGGAAGCACACAGCTCTGGAAGGTGCCTCCTTAGCAGAGACTTTGTAGCTCCCAGGGGAGGATTACCCAACCCCTGATGAGCTGAGGACCTTAGGAGCCTGAGCTCTGCTCCTTCTTCATTTCTTCTTTTTTATCCTTCATTGTTTTTCCCAATGAGGGTGTCACACCAGGCAGTAAATCTCCCAGAAAAGATTTATTGGAGGGATGAATCCAGGAGTGGCTGCCTCTGTGGAGAAAGCAGAAGGGAATTGGGCAGACACAGTCTTTATATAGGATTTCTTAGGGGATGGAGCTTTCTAGGGCAGGAATTTTCAGAGTGAGGATTGGTGGGATCTCAAGTCCTGAGCTTGGGGAGCACAGGGATTGGTGGGCTTTTCTGTTCAGGGATTGGTGGGTTTTTGTCCAGACTTTTCACCTCAAATTAGCATAATTTTGGATGAGTCCTACTGAGGGGCTGAAGATGACAGTTACAGAGGTCTTGAGGAGCAGCTGGGCTGCTGGAGCTTCCTCAGGCAGGGGTCTGGCCATTTTTTCTGCCTTGAAGGGTTATAAAGTCTACAAGGTTTACACAATTTACAAAGAGTCCATGGCAGGGAAACCGTGAATAGCCAACAGAGTCAGAAGAGGAGGTGCTGCTTTTGTGGGCGGCTCCTGTGAAGGCAGTAGGCTGAAGCAAAAAAAGAATGTCATTATCATGGACGGCTCCCAAGGGGCAGGAGGCATTCTGAGGCAGGAAGGGTGTCAGCTTCCATCATAGCAGTAGGCTGAGTCAGGACAGCTTCTACTGAGGCACTGACAGGAGCTGCCATTTTGTCTCCTCCAGTCTTCACAGCCCCAGGCGGGAAGGAAGGGCTGGCAACGAGCCATTTAAAGCTTTAGTTGGCCAGTTACTCAAGGGCTAGACACAGCTCTTGGGGGTAGAGGTGTGTGTGTGTGCATCTGGGGAACCAGCGCCCCCATGTGGCTGCTGTGGCTGGGGTTAGGTAGTGGGCTGCTCCAGTTCTTTGCTGCTGTGGCGAGATTGGTGGCAGTGGGCCACCATGGCTTGGGGGTACAGCTGGCTGCTATCTCTGCCGAGGAGGCTGCTTTGACTGCTGCTGCAGCAATGGGGCTACAGATGGCTTTATTATTATTATTATTATTATCATGTGAATATTGAACATCGCGTTGTTGACTTCTTGTGTAACTTTGGGTTATTATTATTTTTTTGACCTGATAATTGTATCTTGATTGTTTAATTTCCTAAATGTCTGGCATAGTTTATTCCTAATCCTCTGACCAAATTTTTATGTTGATATCAGTATGGTTATATACCTTAGGTGCTCTGATGTTCCATTCTCCCCCTGCCCTTCCCCGAATATCTTTCTAGTAGTTACTTGAGATCCTGCCCCTTAAAAAATTTCTCAGTCCCCCCGCCTTCTGGGCTTGTGACATAGCTTTTCTTACGTACCCTTCTGCACTGAATGCCAAGGCTGGGATCCTTGGATTTTCACTTTCTTAGTGTCCTTACCAAGCTCAGAAGAGCCACCACTTTCACGAATCCCTGGAAGGAAGGCCAGTTATGTAGACTTTGTGCTCTCAAAGCGTCTTGGTCTGATTTTACTCTTAATATGAAAACTATGAAGGCTGGCTTAGCCTTCTAGGTTGTGAGTGATTTCTATGAGGCCTTTGAAGATATTTTTCCCGTTGTCTTCTACCTCCCACTGTTAGTGGGAGGGTATACGCTATTGGGATTACCAATTCAAAACCTTCTGGAATATTTAGGACTTTTATTTACCTTACTTTTCTGAAATTTCAAGATGATATATTGTGGGTGTATTTTTATCCACCATGCAAAGAACATTAAAGCCTTTCAGTTGTGCCCTTCAGTCTGGAAAATACACTGCAATTAAGGTCTCGTTCTTCTCTCCATCTTCTTTGCTACATTGTTCAGGATTAGAGTCTACCTTGCTGCTGCCTCCTCCTCCTCCCCCTCCTTCCCCTCCTCCTCCCCTTCCTTCTTCTCTTTCCTCCCTCCTCTTCCCTTTCATGTGGCATTGCTATTCTTTTGAATCAAAATTAGAACAAGGCATGCTTTTTAATGTCTTAAACAGTTAATAGTCTTGTAAAATTCTGGCCTCAATATTAAAGAAAGGCCTTATGAATTGATGACATAGTTTTTTGTGGACAGTGAATGAGCGGTTATAGAGTAGAGCTGGAGTGTGAATTATTTTCTCCCCAGACAAAGGTGAATCAGGCAGATGTTGGGGACAATGGCTCAGTTGGTAAAGGTACTTTCATGTAAGCCTGATGACAGGGGTTCAGTCCCTGAGAGTAGAAGCAATTCCCAAAAATTGTACACACACACACACACACACACACACACACACACACACACCATGACGAGTGCACACCTGCACTTGTACACACCACAGTAATAAGATTTATAGAAATGGACTTCAGTATCATGCAAACTTGGTTTTGCTTCCCACTTTGCTGTTACTGGTTTCTAAGGGGAAATCTTATGTCCTCTACAAGTCTCAGTTTCCCTGACTCGAAAATGGATGCAGCAACAGCAATTATCACATACTAAATCTGATAGCTTATGTGGCAGGCCTTTAACCTTGACACTGGCCTTGATGAAGAGACCATCTAATGGCAAGTGGAAACTGCTTAGGAGAGATGGAATGTCAAATGACTCTTGAAGTCTTTCTCTGGTTCTGCCTGCCTTCCTGGCTGTGGGATGTTTGAGCTATTTCCCTTTAGGTTTGGCTTTGGTTTCTCTAAGTTTAAAACTGAGATAGCATCTCTCTCTTTCAGGTACTGCCAGTAAGGACTGTGTACAATGGGATGCTGTGAACAGCAATTTTACCTGTATTTGGCCAAGTGTTGTTAAGAATAGGAAATACTGGGCTGGAAAGATGGCCCAGTGATTAAGAGCACCTGCTGCTCTTCTAGAGAACCTGAATTCATATTCCCAGCACCCACAGGGTGGCTCAGAACCATCTGTAGTGGGATCTGATTCCCTCTTCTGATATGCATAAAGACAGAGCACTCATATACATAAAATACATGAATTAATAAATCTAAAAATATTAGATGAGGAAATACTGCAGCATTCCAATAACTGGAGCTTTGTTCTCCACAACCTGCTCCTTGTGGTACTTTCATGGGCTAGGGTTTCCTTGAGAGCTTACATCTAATTACCTGTAGTGATGATTTTCACCTGTTCATGTAGTGCAATGAAGGTGACCTTGGTAGAATTAAAAATTAAAATCAGCTGCTTGCCTAGAACACTATATAAAGAAAATATATTGTTGCCTCATTCTAAATACCAAGACTTCCTCTACTTAAGATGGGATAGCATGTAGAAGTTCAGTTATTGGGAATTTTTGCTTTATTTCTTTATAACAGTAGGGAACTTACTCCTTTTTTACATTGGTGAGCAATATGGTAATGGGGACGCACATTCTTTTGGAAGTGAAAAGTAGCTTAGGGACTATGTGATTAAAATTTTTAATTTTATTGATGAAGAAATTAAGCTAGGGAAAGGCTGATATTTGTCCAAGACGCAGCTGTGAACTAGTGAAGCCAAAGAATATGGCTATGTCTCTTAAATTTCAGCCCAAACACTACTGTGTTTAAATATATATATCTATAGATGTATATCTCGCAAGTGACAAACCATAGTAGAAAAGGTAGAATCCAAAGGGCTTTCTAAACAAGTTATTTGAATTATGCAAGAAAATTAAAAAAAAAATCAGTGTATTGGGATTTGGTAAGCATTTTTGAGTTTCTAAATTAACACCCTAATTTTCATATGCTACAGGGCTATTAATTATGTATTTCTTTTAAATTATTGAACTCAAAATGTATCTAAAGCATCAATTTCTCCTGTTTTGAGAATTCTGGTGATCACAGCTGTTAACTTGTGCATCCTAGTCACAAATACTTGATAATGTGCCCAGGTAATTGGCTTCTTTTGGCAGGTACCTTCCCCAGTAGGAGTCACCCCCTTGTCATCATTTGTTGTTATACATCAGAGTGACTATGAATACACAGGATTGTAAAGTCCTGCGAAATGCAAGGAAGCCACACACAGCGAAATCCAGGAGACATTCCTCTGATTGGCAGCAGAAGGCCCAGCTCTCCACACATAATACCTTTTATTTTGGGGGAAAAATGGATTTTAGAACTAGCCTTCGTCTGAAGACTTACAGTTCAAGAATGCAATTCATGCTTTTGAGGGGTGGAGTGCTTTTCAATATTGCATTTTTTCTTCTACGCTAAATCAAGGTCCAGATTTGGAATTCTATTGCTTTTGTGTGGTGTGTTTTGGCATCCTGCACAGGTCCGTAACAGCACGATCCTGGAAGTGGCAGAATTGGGGCACTGCCCGCAGAGCAGAAAGCCCCGCAGTGAGTGCCAGGCTTTAACTAATTGGCCCAAGGGCACCAGCATCCTCAGCTGCAGATGTGCGGTGGGAGTTTGAAACTTTAGGTGTGTGCTTGCTCCGTCTCCATTTTAAGTTGTTTTTTGAGGTGCTGGCATTTCTGTCTTCTATAACCCCACTGTGCGGCAACCACAGAGAAGAAGCCCAGCTGGAGGAAAGGATAAACAGTGCCTTCTAAACAGTTTCCTTAATGCCTTTTCTTCTTAACCCTTCCCAGGTTTTTCTCTAGATTGTGTTTACATGTGCATTTTCCTCCTTGAATAGGAATACGATATAAATAATAGCTCTGTGCTTATTTTTTTTTAATCATGACATATAGCTAATACTTTTTTTTTTAAAACAAATGTCTTGGTATTCATCTTAGAGACAGGGGTCTCATTTTTATTCGGTTCTCTTATGGATTTTCCTCTCTTCCTCAGGTGGGGAGCATCCTTCCCATCCTTAAAGGCATCTCTCACTTACATCTGGGCTGCCTGGAGGGAGGCTTTTTCTAACCTGGGAAAAAGTGAGCTGGTGAAAGCGTAGGAATACAGTTAACTGTTGCCACCTGCACCTCCCTGTACCCTCTCGGCATATGAGAGGTGGTATGTGTTTGCGAGTTTGCCAAAGTCAGAGCCCCAGTGGTGGCTCTAGGGAGCAGCTGAGCGGACAAATAAGTGGGTGGTTGGGTACTGTCAGTGGCAAATCCTTAGATTGGACATGATGAAGCAGAAAATCAAGATACTTCACCATGAGAGTTTCCAAGGTCATTGCTGCTGTTCACTTTCACTTCAAGTCAGGTTAGTGCAGGACCTCATGCTAGCAGCCTCGAGTGCCTTCCTGGACAGGAGGTAGGTTTCAGCGCTTGGAAAGCAGGTCTCAGGAAGAGTGGACAGAGTTCCAGAGGAAACTGAAATGTCAAGTTTAGCCTGCCTTCAAGAAAGCGGGCTAAACTACAGACAAGTAGTTTTCAAACTTTCATGTCAAAAGTACTGGCTTTACCATCTCCAGTACACAGAAGAGAAAAAGTGGTGTGGGAACTGTAGGTTTTGGTGGTGTTGGGGATCTGTTTGGTCCTCCTCAACAATTCCAGCAGCTTTCAAGCTTCGCAGAGCACAGACTGAGAGACGGTTGACTGGATGGTATTGCTTTTCAACCAAGGCTTTATGCTTTTTTTCTTGTCTGTAGGGAGAATTTAGGTGCTATTAAGAGTCTCTGTTTTACACATAGTTTCAAACAAGAAACACCTTCCTCCTGGGCCTTTTTTTAATGGGCCTGCTTTTACTTTGTTAAGTTGAAAGGTAGGTCCTTCTGTTGGCTGAAGATACCCTGTATCACTTCAGTTAAGTTTTAGCCGCTAAAAGAGAAGTTGAAAGTATTTGAACTGGAGAAACTTGCTTGTAAGGCCAGCCAGCATTTCTACAAATTCCAAAGCCTGTAAGATTGATTGCTTTTAGTGTTTGCTATGGCCAAATGATTAACTAGGTCTGCAACGAGGCCTCTGAGAGGTGATTTATGCTATGAGTGCAGAAAGGATGTTTGCATATACCTATCAGATTTTTTTTTTTTTTTTGAGGCCCTTTAAACCTTTTTTATCTTGGGGACAGTCACTGCCTCCATCATTTTTCTTTCCTTTTGTATTTTATTGTCTTCCGCCAGAGGCCCAAGCCAGCCTCTTAATATTTAGAGTTTGGTGGATCAAGGCTTTCTAGGGAACCCCTGAGTCTGTGGGAGAGATGTGTGCTTCAGATGTTCTGAAGTTTTTTGCCACCACCAATGAGGGACTAGATTTTATGATTAGCCTGTTTCCCAAACTAACAAAACACAGTTCTCACAAACAAACTGAAATATATCATAATTATTTAGAATTTCAAAGTGAAATATGTGCTGATCAAAGCTAGGACCAGATTTTATGGAATTTTTCTCTCTAACACCTTTTCTCATATTTTTATTATGGACGGAAAATTCTAGTTTCTCCACATTGAAATAGGGTGTTTTATTAACAAAAAAATAAGCCTTGATGAGGGTGGCATAGTGGCACAAACCTTTAATCCTAGCACACAGGAGGCAGAGGTAGGTAGATTTCTGTAAAGCCAAGGCCATCCAGGCCTACATAGTGAGGCCCTGCCTCTAAAACAAAACCAAAAAGAATAACAACAACAAAACAGCCAAACAACCAACCAAAACAGCAAATGCTCTGTGAGCATCCAGGATGTGCCATTGGGCTTGCAGGTCGCCGAGATGCAGGTGTGGACAGAGTGAGCGAACACTGTGCCTGTCTTCAGTGAAGCCCCATTCTCACTTGTTAGTATCTCGCTCTAAAAAACCCAAGCTGCTGAGAGGTTTCTGTTCCACTCTTTCCGGAAGACATTGTCTGAGGGACTCGGTGTGCTGCAGGGAGTGAAATCTGGCATGCTGGTGGGGCTCTTATTCTCTGTGCCTTTAGAGCGGGGCTGATAGAAGACGAAGAGCGGACCTCTGTCCTGAGTACAGTGACAAAGGTTCTGAACACAGGCTGTCACTCAGAGGTAGGTGAAGGCAGAGGAGGACGATTGGCTTTAAAATATCTTCCTCCCCCTACCTTCCCCACCCCGTTAGGTGTAATGCACACCTAAAGAGAGTGGTATTCCACGGTGATTCTCCGGTAACAAGCACCAAGAGATCCGAGACCCGTCCTCTGTGGACTCTCTGCCCATGGCGCCCAGAGAGGTGGCTCTTTCTTTTTCTTATCTTTCTGTTATCCAGCAGGAGTCTAAAGGCTGAGCAGCCGATCAGCATCTTCAGGAATTCTTCCTTGTTGTTGGGAAGGTGTGTTGACTTTTAGAGATAGCGAACACCTTTGTTTTCTTGGGCAGTAAGTGCTTTCGTCTGAGGATGGATGGAATCATACGGGTCAATACCGTTCTGAAAGGGACCAATTTAAAGGAGCAGCTCAGACGCTCAGCCCGTCTGCTCTGTCACACCGCAATATGGTTTGTTGTATCATTATGCTGTGTTTTAGAACTGAAGCCTTTTCTGGTGAATCTATGAATGTCTGGAGAACTGTCTTTTATATGGCTTTTTGAAGGCAGTTTTGTCCTGCCTGTAGGAAGACTAAGAAGTGAGTAGGAGACTGGGTGGTTTAAAGCAACAGAAGATATGGAGTCAGGTGGAATTTCTTGCCATCATACCTTTGTGAAGGGGTGAGAGTTGTTTCTCTCGGACTTCCATGGAGAATAATGCACCTGGCAGTTTTTAAATGGAGTCCATGTTTTAACTTAGAAATGATCTTTCAAGTTATAGCCATGTATTAACTCCCCGATGGAAGCAAGCAGTTTTAGTTTAAGAAATGCCCATGCCAGGGCATTTAATCCCAGGGGAGGCAGAGGCAGCTGATCTCTTTAAGTCTGTGGCTATCCTGGTCTACATAGAGAGTTCCGGGGCAACCAATGCTACATAGTGAGATACTTGTTTCCCCAACCCAACCCAACCCAACCCAACCCAACCCAACCCAACCCAACCAAACCAAAGCAAACTGAACTAAACCAAACAACTAACAACAACAAGAAAACCAAAACAGAAGAACAAAGCACCCTTCTTTTGCACATTTTTGACTAGTACTTTTTTTTTTTTTAAAGTAATAAACATTTTTCAAATATTTGCTGTTCAATGGAGTGGTCCAAAGCCCATAACTCTCACAAAGTGACCAGTTCTGCTTTGGAGAGTCTGTGTGTTCATTATTCAGGCATTTATAAAGCTCTTACTCCGTGAGGTAGGACAATAGCTTCTTGGCTTGAATGTAAGCCTGGTGGTGTTGTTAACGCTCCCTGTATGATATAACTGTAAATTGATGAACATTTCTTCAGGAAATGGGTCTCATCACCCGCAGTCATGTTCCATGCACCCACCAGGCCTGCTCACTCCACTGCCTAAATATAGGTTAGCTCTCTCCACTCCCTTCTGCTCTCAATGACCTGCCGTAAGCTTCAACTTCCATTATTGCTTGCCAATTGTGGCTGCAGTATAAAGCTCCCACTCTTTCCATTTGTGTTGTGACTCCACTCATATTCACTCCCAGGCTCTTCCACGCTGAGCCTTCAATGATATTTTAACCCGAAGATTGGTTATATCCCTAGATGGCTTTTCCTGTTTTGCTTTGATGGCATACAAAACACTCTGATGCTGTTCTGGTCAGGTTCAATTTCCCCACCTGTATGCTGTCATCTGGAGTGTTTAGTGACCCTGTCTGTTCAGCTGCAAGGTCTGTGCCAACCGGGTCTACGTCTGCATGTATGTATTCGACTCTGCCATCCAGAATGGTGACAAAACTTAGGGCTTTTGTAGAACTCACTGAATTGTGTCCACCCTCTAAAACTTTTACCAAGTATCCGCTTGTTAGCAAGCCAAACTATTTTGCCTTTGTCTAATCCCACAATTTCTTGCTTGATAGGCTCGGCATTGTTTGTCAGAACATTTTGAAAAATGGAAAATAGATGGTTCTTTCTTCATATGTGTAATACATCTCCAAACACACACATACACACACACACACACACACACACACACACACACACCATTTAGCACTTGAAGAGTGTTAAAGGCTATCTATGTATTTCTTGAGGTTGTCCTCCCCCTCATCTGACATGAGGAGGTATTATTAATTTCTAAAATGACAGTAGGGAAGGCAGAGCAGTTATCGAGATTTTCCCCACAACTCAGTTCTCCCCAGTGTCTTGCTTCTCTGCTGTCTTGAGTAGAGGGCCATTAAGACAGCTTGCATTGTGACATCAATTCTAGCATTTACCCAGTAAAATTTAACCAAAGTTTCTGGGCCTGTGGTATGTTGAGGTCTTTTGCCCAACTTCATCAAATGCTTAGAAATCTCTGGAAGTTCTTCAAAGATTACTTTGTTGTGTAACTTTTTTTATATCCTACAAAATCTGGGTAGTTGATATTATTAGCTGTGATTTTACTTCTTCACAGCTACTTGCAGTTTATGGGTTATTTTTCCTTATTTTTGTTTCTTAAGTCTATGAGACCGCATAACCTCTGTACAGCCAATACGTCCATGTGGCATGCTCTTCATGCTCAGAATGGCACCCACCATGGGGCTGGTGTCTTGAGTTGTGTTTCAAGGAAAGACATAGATAGTGTATCATCTAGACTCTCCTTTATCTTCTCATTCTCTTGTAGTGAGTAGTCTACTCTTGAGAAGTGATTGCAAGGAATGGAGTTACGACTTAGAGGTTAAGAGCACTGCCTGCTCTTCCAGCATAGGTGGGTTGGATTCCCAGCGCTCAAGCTCACAATTGCCTATAACTCAAGTTCTAGGAGATTCCATGCCCTCTTCTGGTCTGTGCGGGCACTGCGTGCACTGGGTACACATACATACATTGGCAAAACACCCATACACATAAGAATAAAAATAAATGACTCTTGGAAAAAAAAAAAAAAAGAGATGGTATCATCTCTGTGTTAAGTGGAAACTGGATTTAAGTAACTTACATTAGATAGTTTTGGCCTTGCTCTAAACACACCTATCTGTTTTAGCACAAAATTTTATAGAAAAGATCTTTAAAGGAAAAAGTGAAATTATACAGAGCTACCCTGTACCTCCCACTCAGCTGGAGTCAGCACCAACATCTGCCAATGCTAATCCAATGATGCTCTTTCTTCAGCACTGTGCTTGCTTTGTACCTTTTGAGTTCCAAAGAAATTCACCTGACATTGCGAAGATCAGAAAGTATTAAAAGTTTTAGCTCATTTTAATTGCATTTTATTCTCATAACTACTTGAAATGATTCTTCTTGTTCTTATTTTAAAACACATACAAAACTAGGAAAATCCATCCTTAATCCCCGTGAAGAGAAACAAAAATAAGCAAACTGGCAGTCTTAGCGGATGGCTAATTAAACCCAAACAAAGGCAAGTCCACGGTTCCGAGAGTGTGCATTCTCTTCAGGAGATTAAATGCCCTTGAACTTTTAGCAGCAGATGCTTGGCTTGACTCCAGGTGTCCTCCCCTCTTTCGTCTGACACTCGTCTACCATCATTTCTCTGGTCCATGGAGGAAGAGAGGGCATGGGGTGGATCATAACTATGACGGTCAACTGTAATGATGGGGTGTATCTATTCAGTACATCACTCTCTACTGTCTTCACCAGATACTAAACACTGATGCTGTTGCTTTAACTCCTAATGTCTTTGATACCATGGCGTGGCCATCTTTCTATCCTTAGCACTCAGGATAGAACCTGATTTCTGGTAGGCGGGGTACCTCTGGCTAAGAACCCCCCATGTGGACTGCTTAACATTAAAATAGACTAATGCAATCTAAGCAAAAACATGTTTGGCATGTGTTTGGTATAAGAAAAATAGTGTTGCTGGGCGTGGTGGCACACACCTTTAATCCCAGCACTCCAGGAGGCAGAGGCAGGTGGATCTTTGTGACAGCCTAGTTAACACAAAAGTTCTAGGACAGCCATGACTATATTGAGAGACCTTGTTTCAAAAAACAAACAAAAAAAAAAAAAAGAAAGAAAAGAAAAATAGTGTTATCATTTTGGAAACAAACTGAAGGAGAGAATTAAATTGACCTAATTTTATTCCAAGTACATTTGCAAAGAATAAAGTAAACAGTACAATTTGTGATGAAAAGCGAAGTAAGCAAAGAAAATCTAAGGCAGGGTGAGCCAAGTTATTTCTCAAAACGATTATTTCTGGTATGACCTTCTCTTCAAGCTAACTGAGGAGACAATCATTCGCTTCCTCTAGTCCAGAAACACACAGCCGTCTAGGGCTTATTTATAACCTCCTGCGAAGAGCAAGCAGTGAAGAAGAAAGCCCAATTATGCATTTCCCACCCAGCGCTTCCATGCAGCATGATGACATGTTCTGCTGCTTGTATCTTGGTTTCTTTTACATCTGAGCAAACATACCTGGCTTACCCTCCCACCCAACTCCTACCCCTGCACAGGAAGTCAGTTTGGTAGTCTCTTATGGAAGGGTGAAGCACATAGCCTCTCACAGAGTTGGTCAGTGGCCTTCAATGGGATCTCTGTTAGCTCATTTTCCATGAGAGAGATGCATTTCTTCCCCAAAGCTCTGCTCTAGGAGAGTTGCCAAGCAGCTAGAGTTAAAAAAAAATACACAAAACCCAGCAAACAACGTAATTCTTTCATGTGGCCATCTCTCCCTTTGTGTTCATTATGCTAGCTGCTGGCTGACCAGTTCTGAAAGAGAGTCCATGCATTCCTATGCCTAGGGCTGTTTCTGAGCTCTTAGAATCTCAGTCAAAGCTTGATTTCAAGCAGTTGGCCACTCAGCACTCAAAGGGTGGATGTCCAAGATGAAATTGAGAAACTCCAGAAGTTTATCAAAGGGCTTTCAGTTCTACTTTTGTGAGCTCCACAAAACATTTGCAAAGTTTCTGTGTCCCTAGCAGGAAAGAGTACCATGGAGTCCTCGTGTTTCGGAGGTAGTCTGGCTCTTTGACAGGATCTAAAGTGGAGCTTAGAACTCTAACGTGTTTTCTTCAGATCTTCGGCTGGACTAAAATGACCAGCTAGTTAGTAGAATTTGGCTTCCCCTTGCTTCACTCTGTGTCTTATAGTGAGCATAGTTCTCCTGACCAATGTAAACAGTGGTGCCTACCCAGACAAGAAAGGTCATAGTTCTTTTATCTTGCTGTGAGAGCTCAAGTTTGACATGTGTATTAGAGACCCCAAAGTAGCAGTTGTTTTGTATTTTCTTTATTACCGAAATGAGACACTGTCCCCAGGTAGCTTTGGCAGTCTACAAAATGACCCTTGTATCATGGAGGCCTTTGAGATGATTGAATGGAATTGACTGATTCTAAATGTTGCAGCATTAGTGAAGAATGCCCAAGAATCACTTTGGGGACACCTAGGAAAAAAAAAACACACACTCAGAGTTTAATCTCAGTTGTTTGCCCATCATAATGCCACTGTGGTGACTCTCCTGTGTCATTGGTTCTAGAGGAAGAGCCGCTGCTGGGGTCGATAATGCAGTGGTCATCTCTTCCCTAGTTCTTTCCCCCTCTGTTGCTGCTGCCTAGGGGCCCCACATGCTCCCACACCTGACCTTTGAGTCCCAGCAGCTTCTCACTGCTGGCAAGTGCATTCTTTTGATTTCATTTCTTAGTGGCAAAAGTAAGTTTGGTTTACCTTATTGACACGTGTGTGCTCTTCTTTCCCAGCTTAAGTGCTTATTGAGATCTCACGTCTGTCTGACTATGCCCCTAGTGCTTTAGGCAACGGAGGTCCTGTTGATACAGAATTAAAATTATGATCACTGGTGTGGCCATGGTGAGGAAGAGTTGTCCTAAAGACGGCTTAGAGTCATTTGCTATTAATCGGGAGGGTTTAACTGTGACCAGTCAGGCAGCACCTGAAGCTCCGATGCTGAGGACATCCCTTTTCAGTCACACATCAGTGGAGCAGTGATGTGGCGTCACACACAGCAGACTGGGATGTGGGCACGCACAGTTTCTCCACCCTTACACTTCCTGAAGAAAGTACAGAATTGGCCTACGGGGTCCTTCAGCGGAAAGCTGTCAAGTTCAAAGACAAAGCCCTTCCTCTGATGCTACATCTGAGGGGAGAATGAGGTATGTAGGGATGGCGGGTGGTCACTGAGAGAGGCGTGCCCAATGAATGAAGTCAGGATGAGTGTGGTGGCGTGGATGGGGATGAGGGAAGAGAGTGTTTGTGGAGAGACATGAGTCGAACCTCGACATGGCACAGGACTCAAACAGTATAAGTTAGGGCTCCTGGTTACCAGAGACTCTACGGAGAAACTTCTGCATGGTCATAGGAAGTGGCAGGAAAAGAGAAATTCTTGTGTGGGCTGGAACTTTTCACTGCGACTCTGTTCTGAGCCATATAGTGATCATTGTTCTAAAAGCTTGGTGTGATTTACCTCTAAAAAGAACTTGTACCTGTTTAATAATTATTCACAGGATATTATTGCTCCCATTCATAGTCACTGAGGGTGTTTTCTTCTCCCGGGAGAGAAAGAGTCTCTATATTGTGAATAATCTTCGCTTTATCTCATCTACCTCATGGCCCGGAATAGGTGCCTGTTGGTTTTAATCCATGTGGCGATCACCACTTATTAACTGTGCTTTGTGCTTGGTGATTTTATAGTTCTCCTACAAAATCAGTTTTAGTTACTCCTAACTAAACTGTTAATGTGAAAGAAGGCAAGTATAGACAGAGAAAGCCTGTGTGATACCCCCATCGGCCCTGAACATAATGGATAACAGGGCTTCAGCTGTTTCTCAGTGTACAGCAGTTCCTGGGGTCATAAGCCAGAGCACTGCCAGTCACACGTGTCACAAGTGTGAGACATTTGACCTCCAGAGTGTTTGAAACAATGGCCTATTGCCCGCCTGTCAGACATGGAGACTTCATGGGAAGAGGTGGCTGTTTGGCTTCTCCTGAACACTTGGAAGCCTTGGGACATTAGTTCTGTATTCTGTGACGACTGATGTTCCCCGATGTGCCTTTCAGTTTTGCTCATTAGATGGGCTTTCTGTTCCACACAGCTGCTTTCATAGGCACTGGCTGCTTCCTTTCTGAATGTATTAGGGGTTACTATTTCTAACAGGGAATAGGTTAGAGGTAGACGAGGGCTGGATCCTGTTATGTACCACCACACTGTGTGCACCGTAATGTAAATTGTGGAATGTATTTCCTTTCACTTCTGAGATATTGTGACACATTCATATGGGTATACAATGTACTGTCATTATATTTGCCCTATGACTTTCTGCTGTCCCCTTCCTTTCCCTCTGAACCTACAAACCTTTCCCTTTCCCCCCCATATGCCATTAGAGAAAGTGACAACCTTTCCTGTAGTCATTAGCTCCTCAGGAGGGGACGTGCCTCATGGACACCTCCTCTATCCAGGATGGGAAGCTGGAAGGTCCAGTCCTAGGCAGGTATCCATAGCTGCTGTGTGCTCATGGTTATAATGGTAAGGCCATATCCAGAGGGCAATGTTTCCCAACACTCTTCCTTATCCTCCAGCCTCCGGGATATTTCAGTGCTTCTTTTGTTAAGCATCGCTTACAGACCTGTCTTACGGGAAAGGGAGAGAAGCAGGACTGTTTTAATTAGGAGTACTTTTTCTTTTGACGAGTGTTTGTCTTTCCAGGCTTCTAATCCACTGTCTGTGTTGCCAAGGGGAGCTGAAATACACATCCAAACTCTATTGGTTTTCCCTACATATACGGAATGTGGACGCCTGGCTGAGGCTGCCTTAGCATGAACGCTGACTGCCACATACAAATGTGCTAAGAAAGAACTCCATCAAAAGTTGGGTGTTAATGGAGTGTGAAACGTCAGAGCCTGGGGAACACTTGCAACCCTCAACCTAGAATGTCTTGGCTTCTGTCAGGGTGGTTACAAGGCTGCAACTTTCCACCCCAGCTTTTGTTTTTCATTTGGGTAAAGTCCTGATGCAGTATTAGAGGTATGTTTGGTATGTCTGTGTTACCTGCCTGAAAGGTGGGGGGGGGGCCTTGGGGCTCGAGGGTGACAGTGACGTGAATTGTCTTCTTGGAGAGGAGATTTATTAGAAGAGCTATTAATACCACAAAATGACAGCATGAGGGGGGCTCTTGGGACAGCTTAGGTCCCTGAGGCAGAGTGGGAGTTCCCTTCATCAAGGTTTCTGAGCGAGGGAGACTCTGTGCTGCTTTGCTGATGATTAGTCCACAGTCTGTGATTTCACTCAAGACTTTTCTGACTCTCAAAGAGTAGGGGAAAGAGTTGCTGTGTTTGTTGGTCAGTCAGTCTGTCTGTCTTTCAATTTAAGGAGATGACATCTGCCCTTGAAGATGGGGCAGTGGAGAAGGGAGTATTGTGAGCAGAGGAAGCCTGCAGGTGGGCCTGACCTGAGCAGCCTATGGTATGGACTCTAGCACTGTCAACAGCTTGTTCCAGCAGGTGCTTTCACAGTCAGCCCTAGAGCCTTCACATTTCATCTTGGACCCTCAGCTCTTCTCTGTAAAAGGATGTTCTCTTTGCAGAGGACTCATTGTGGTGGGGACTGAGGTGGTTGGCAGAAGGCCATCTTCAAGGAGTGCTTCTTTCCAGAATGAGTTTAATGAAGATGAATGTGATTGTTCATTTTCTAATTCTCAATTCCATGAATTCTTGATGCCCTTGTAACCAGCTGTAGAGCTGTGACCAAAAGATACACAAAGCACTAATTGATTGATAATTTGTTTTTTTTTTTTGGGGGGGGGAGTGGTGGTTGTTGATTGACTTGTTTGGAAGACAGAAAAACAAGTTTACTCCCAAGGTTTAAAATGATTCCATATGCAAATAGATCCATGTTTATCACCCTGCACAGAACTGAAGTCCATGTGGATCGAAGACCTCAACATAAAACCAGACACACTAAATCTATTAGAAGAAAAAGTGGGGAAGAGCCTTGAACTCATTGGCACAGGAGACAACTTCCTGAACAGAACACCAATAGCCCAGGCTCTAATTCAACAATTAATAAATGGGCCCTCATGAAACTGAAAAGCTTCTGTAAAGCAAAGGACACTGTCAATAGAACAAAATGACAGTCTACAGACTGTGAAAAGATCTTCACCAACCCTACCTCTGACAGAGGGTTACTATCTAGAATGTATAAAGAACTCAAGAAGTTAAACACCAACAAACCATGTAATCCAATTGAAAATGGGGTACAGAGCCAAACAGAGAATTCTCAATAGAGGAACATTGAATGGGTGAGAAGCACTTAAAGAAATGTTCAATGTCCTTAGTCATACAGGAAATGTAAATCAAAATAGCTCTAGATTCCATCCTTACACCAATCAGAATGGCTAAGATAAAAAATATAAGTGACAACATATGCTGTTGAGGTTGTGGAGAAAGGGGAACCCTCCTCTGTTTCTGGTGGGAGTGCAAACTTGTACAACCACTTTGGAAATCAGTGTAGTGCTTTCTCAGAAATTTGGGAACAGCTCTACCTCAAGACCCAGCATATATCCAAAAGTTGCTCCTCCATACAACAATGACACTTACTTAACTATGTTCATAGTGGCTTAATTTATAATAGCCAGAAACTGGAAACTACCCAGATATCCCTCAACTGAAGAATGGATAAAGAAACTGTGATAGATCTACACAGTGGGATACTATTCAGTTACTAAAAACAAGCACATCATGAAATTTGCAGGCAAATGGATAGATTTGGAAAAGATCATCATGAGAGAGATAACTCAGACCCAGAAATAAAAGTGTGGTACATACTCACTTATAAGCAGATATTAGCCATATGATACAGGATGGCTACACTATAGTTTGTAGACCTAAAGAAGCTAAGTAACAAGGAGGGCACTTGGAAGGATGCATAATTCTCATTCAGAAGAGCACATAGAATAGACACTGGAAGTGGTTGAAGAAAGGGAATAGGACAGGATCCTACTATATATGTCCTCTGAAAGGTTCCACCTACCAGGGGATGGAAGCAGATGCTGAGACACACAGATAAACTTAGGGCAGAGCACAGGGAATCTTATGGAAGAGTAGGGACGGGAATAGAAAGACCCGGAGGGGACAGGAGCTTCACAAGAAGACCAACAAAGCCAACAAATCTGAGCCCAGGGTGTCCTGAAGAGGTTGATGCACCAACCAAGGACCATGCATGGAGAGGACCCAGCACTACTGCTCAGAAGTAGCCTAAAGGCAGCTCAGTCTCTGTGTGGGTTCCCTAGTAAGGGGAGCAGGGCTGTCTCTGACATGGACTCTGCTGCCTGCATTTTTTTGGGGAGAGGTGCTTGCCAGGCCACAGAGAAAGAGGATACAGGCAGTCCTTATGAGACTTGATAAGCTGGGGTCAGTTAGTAGTAAAGGAGAGCTCCCCCTTTCTGAGGACTAGGGGAAGGGATGGAGGATAGGGAATGAGATGAGGGAGGGGGCTATGATCAGGATGTAAAGTGAATAAATTAAAAAATAATAAATTTAAATAAAAAGATTCCATAAGCAAATACGTTTTGAATTTTTTGTTTTTTATTCTTTTGAGACAGGGCTTCTCTGTGTGTCCTTGGCTGTCCTGAACTCCCTTTATAGATGTGGCTGGCCTCGAACTCACAGAGATCCCCCTGCCTCTGCCTTCCTGAGTGCTGGGATTACAGGTGTGCAAATGCATGGATTACACCTGGTAGCAAATGCATTTTGATCATCATAATGTGAGATTAAGTATTAAGCCCCAGATGCTTTTGACCAAGATTTGGGATCGTGTCCCTTCATCTTCCTGTTTATTTATCCAGAAAAAAAAAAAAATTAATGGTTCTAAGTGGGAAGAAATAGCACTGATGTCATGAGAACTATTTCTTGGATTTGAATTCTGGTTCCTTGCGCACAGGGGATCCCATATTGCTGAGCAACCTCTGCCATTGTGAGAAAGTAGGAGGCGGTTCACTTCTGTAAACGAAGATGGAGTGAGGTGTGCTGCATTTCAGGAAAACGTCCTTTTAAATGATTGCAAAAACACAAATCTATCTCAGCTCGAGGCTTTTCCGTGTGGACGGTCTTGTAAATTGTGTCTGGCTGCCGTTGTTATTGCTGTTACATTCATTCCCTCCCTGTCACCGCCAGTTAGGTGAGTGCTTGCCTTTTATCTGATTGCTGTAGAAACCCAAGTTATTTCTCCTGAGGCAAGAAGTGGTTTCAGAGACTGGTTCCTCCTGAAAGGGCCCAGCAGTCCTTCCTGAAGAAAAAGGCTCTTGGTAGTCACCATATCAGTGCCCCTGCATTGTCAGTCCAAGCAACGATAGTACGTGATCACCAAGGGAAGGGACCCTCAGAGCAGCACCCAGACTGTTTTCTTTGCCAGCTGGTAGGGCGCAGTTTGTGCAATGACTCTTCTCCCTGTCTCTAGCCCTGTTCTGGACTGCTCCTCCCAAGTGAGAGGCTGTCCTGTCAACTGCCATTAAACAGGAAGCAACAGGCAGATGACAGACAGTTGTCACCACCTCTGCATGGCTCCAGGAAAACAAATGCAAGTCGGGGCTGACAGCAGACTTTGAAGATGCTGTTCTTTTCATTGAGGCTGTCAGAGCAGTGCCTCAACGGTTAGAGAAAGTGCTGGATTCCATGTTTTCTCACTCCATGTTCATTTACCATTTTCTGAGTAACCTTACACTCACAGACCAGGGACATATACTCCCCCCCCCCCACATTAGAAAAGTCTGTACAGCATTTATCACTATTTAAAAAAAAAAACTGCTTTAATTAAGTTTTAGGGTCTGAGATTTCAGATATTCCTGGGACCAGTTAATTGAGTTAGCTAATTATTGTAAAAGTAGGTAGAATGTATTGTGGTTTATTATCACAGGTCATGAGTTAGGGATTTTCCCCTCCTAATTTGTAGGTATTTATCAGGAGTTGTTTGGCATAATCCTTTACCTTGTCACACAAAGAGAAAATTTTAAATTTCTAAATGAAAGTTAGGCCTTCAGATTTGACCCACAAAGCCTTGTAATTTGTAATGGAATGACTTCTCATACTTATAAAATTCTGTAATTATAACAAAGCTGTAATATTTTCTTTTCCTTGGAAGATTTAATTCCAAGTCCTAATACCACGTGCAGCTTCCTACACAGCTCCAGGACTGACAAAGAGACCAGCTTTGTCTTTTGCTTTGTGTGTGAACTGTGAGGCTCTCTCCTGCCGGTCGGGGTACTCCGATGCGTTCTAGTTAGTTTTCCTCCTTCCTGTGGTGACTTGAGAGGACTTTGCAGGGCCTCGAATGACAGAGGTGGCATCAGGAATCAGCTCGTGCTCACTTCTGGGGTCACCGTCTCTGTGGAAGCGGGTTCACTGGTCACCTGGCTGCAGCAGAAACTGGGTTTCAGCAGGCTGGGGACAAATGGAGCATCCTACACTGGCTAGAATGCTATACATACGATCAACCAAGAGAGCCCGAGGCCATCCCGGGGTCACATGACCCATGACTGGATGGTAAATGCATTAGCTTAGTGTGACACAGAGGTGCCATCAAGAACAAAACCCAAAAGAGAGGGATAAGCAAAAAGCTGTGAAGTATACGTCCTTGTCCTGTCACAGGTCTAACAGAGCTGTTTCAGCTCTTCCACTTGGTATAGTTTAGCTTGGCACACAGATGGCTTTTAGTGTGTTGAGGCACGGTTCTTCTTAATCTATTCAGAGTTTTATTATAAGAGATGTTTATCGTAGAGAAAAAAAACAACAGAAATTTTAAAAAGAGAAAAAAATTCCTTCCCACGTTTGGTGTCTGTGGTTTTTTTTTTTTTTAATCTATTTTATATTCTTTTATATTGCCTGTCGGTTAAGATCTTAACTGAGCTTTTTTTCAGTTGTTTCTAAAGTTATTTATTGTACGCTTGTTTATATCGAGGTGTGAATGTATGTGGTGTGGGTGTGGAATGTTTACACGTTCACACATGTATGCGGTTGCACGCATGTATAATGGGTGTTTGTGCATGAGGAGGCCTGGAGTTGACCTCAGTCACTCTTTGCTTCATTTAGGCAGGTTCTCCTTATGAACCTGAAAATCACCTCATCTTCCTGCCTCTGCAGGCCAGTCTCCCCTCTCCCCTGTCTCTTCAGGGAGACCTGGCTTTTATGTGGGTACCAGGAGATCCAAACTCTGGTTTTCACATTTGTGTGGCAAGTGCTCTGTGTTCAGAACCATATTCAACCTATGTATATAAATGGCTTATATACTTGTTTATAACTAAGGCACTGTCAACTTAATATAACTATAATTTAAACATAGATAACACTGTTACTGTATTTTTCCTTCTAAAATGCTTTACAGTGATTTCCTCCTTCCCTTTACCCTCTTTTGTTTCCCATGTAAAGTTTTTTAAAAGTAGCTTTGCCTTTCTGCCTTCATGTAAAACCATTCTCAGTTTAGTCTCAAACCCAGTCCTTTCTTCAATCGATTCCCAAAACTTTCCCAAAGATCTGCTTTCCCAGACTCTGTTTGGGATTTAGTCATCTAGTCATTCATTCAGGTCCAAGGGTAGGCTGTGGGAATGTGATCATTAAAAAAAGAGTCATGTTTTCTGCCCTTCCAGCCTTTAGTCTTTTAAGTCAGAATACAAATTAAAAAGACAAATTCTAGGGCAATTCTCACGATGCCCTAAAAATTCATGAGCATTAATCATGTCGGAATCCTTCCCTTGGTCTTCTCCCCTCCCCTTTCTCATTAAAATCCAGGCAGCAGTTAGTTTTCTGAGCTAAAAGTATGGTAAAGGTGGAAGGTGTTTTTTCCTCTGACAATGTAACAGTTTATAACTTTCATCTTTGCCTCTGGTGTACAGTAAACCACACTCCTCTTTATAGGACTGTACCACCGTAGGTCTGCTGCTGTCTCAGTTTATGAAAACTCTCTAACAATCCTACATATGGCATTCATCAGCAGCTCATTTTATTGGACCCCTGTGTTTATGCTGACCCGGGAACCCAAATATCTTGCTGGTGAAATAAGGTGATTTAGTAGACAGCACATCAAAGTGGTAGGTTAGAAACGTCGATGTCCAAATCAATTCTTTTTATTGGTACCTGGTTTTATTTTTACTGCCCAAGCCTTCTGTTTACTCATCTGCAAAATGATGGGCCGTGGTAGATAACAGTTAAAGCTCTCAATATGAGGTAATTATTGTGTAACAGACTGCACCAGATACTAACTCACAGATATGATAAACATTTGTAATTCGCCAGGAGGCATCTGTGGGCCATCCGGTCCTTCTGCTGATGTGGGTCAGGCCTTCTTGGTTGGGATTGGACCTGCTTTAGCTTCAGCAGTCTGCTAATGGAGGGTCTAAGGCTCACTGTTGTGCAAGGCTTCTCACGCTTTTGGCTAGCAGATGTCATGCTACTGATGGGACAGGATGACATAATGCATTTCAGCAGGGTCACTGTGCTCATTCATGTGGCCCTCGTACATGTTTCAAAGAGCGAGCAGATATCTAGATGGCGTCTTGAAGTTTGTCAAGTACTACCGCATTCTGTTGGCTGAAACAAATCTCAAGGCCAGATCAGAAATGGACTCCAGAATCTAAGAGCAAGAAGACACCGAGACTTGGAAGGACATGGAATCAGAACTCTTTTGCAATTTACTGTAGGCTCTTTTGCCCCTTCACTTTTTCTTAAACCTGTGATCTCACTGGGCTGGTGAATATATCTACCAGTGAATTTGGCATGGAAAGAAACACAAGTGAGAAAGAGAACCCGTGACTGTATTTAAGGCACGTCATGTTGTATAAAACCATATTCATTTTCCAAAGAAACACAGGATAACAGATACCCTGGAAGAGTTAGAAATAGCATTAAATAAATAAGCCTCATCTGTTAAAAAATTGAAAACATTTCAGAGCAACCTCTTTTTGGGGAGTTGGAGACTTGTAGGAGCTGCAGGATACAGAGAAGTGAGCTGGGCTGAAAATCTGCTAAGCCTCGAAGGATGAGCTGTCAGTGTGGAGAGCAATGCTAATCAGACTCGTTTTTTCTTTATAAATATCTACTAGTTATGTACAGAAAGAGGGGAAATGTTATTCTTGGTAAGACATAGAAACAGTTTGCTGTTGAAGAATTAATCTTAAAACTTTTATTTTAACAGGGCATTGAGACACATGTGTAAAATCCAGAAACTCTGGTGTCAGAGGCAACCACTACCACAAGTTTGAGGCTACCTTAGTGTACATAGTGTGTTTGCAGTCAGCCAGGGCTACGCGTAGCAAGAACTAACTAGCCTTAAAAGAAAAACAAAACCAACCAACTAACCAGCCAACCAACCAAAAAGCTAAACAAACATATGAAACACCTTTTATTTTGCTTAAGGGAGAAGCTTTCTCTTGGACATGAACTCTCCATTAATTAAATTATTCTCACAAGAATGTTTTATTTTAGTTTTTTAAAGAGCTTCTACATATTTTAGGTGGGTTTAATAAATCAAACAGGATTATTTTCAACCACCAGGAAAGACTTCTAGCTCTTTTCCAAAACCGACTCCCTCTTCTTTTAGTTTGTAGCGTTCCTTGCAGCTCAGTGTGTTACCTGAGTTCCATCTAATGAGGTGTGAGTGGCAAAGTGTGTTCCACTTACTGTCCTGTAAATTGCCACAGTAGGCTACTTTTATCTCTTCCTCCCCAATTCCTCCTCTTCCTCTTCCTCATTCTCTTCCTCCTCCTCACTTCACTTTGTTGGCCATACCTACCATAACTTTGGAAGTCATAAGTTGACTTTGGAGGTTCCATTGAATTCCACTGAATTCCTTAGTGAGTGGCTGTACTAGATAGACCGTCTGTTGCATAGAACATCTGCCCTTGGATATTAATTAAATGAGACATACACCCTTACACAGAGAGTCTGTTGTTACACAAGTGTGGTCTGCCTTAACTAATGTAGCAAATAGTACATTGGCTTGAAAAAAATCAAGCTGGAAAGCCTAATTATTTTCTTAGGTTATTGTCTCTGTCCTCTACCATACAAAGCTAGCTATCTCTCGTGTGGGAATGGCTAAGCTCATTTCTGGTATTTCAGGGAGCTCAGCATTTGTTAGGAAAAGCAGGCTTATATAAAGATGACTGTTAAGCAGTGTACAAGGTAAATGAGTATATCACTGAGAACTCATTATTCAGGACCTCAAACAAGAGGAAATTCCTTTTCTATGGCAGTTCAGAGGCAGCTAGGCAACTTTGAAGCAAATTAAGTAGCTATCTATAGATGGATTAATAACGTGGATAAGCAATTGACATTGAAGATTGTTATTATAGGTAACATTGACAGTTACTGTTAATTTCTACCCTTAAAAGTAATAACCACATTTACAAAATCCACACATGTAATCCGGTAATATAGGTTTCCATAACTAGGAAGTGCTTCACCTGGGCTTTGAAACCAGATAGGCTGAGTCTAGGCTTCTCCTCCCTAAGCACACTGGTAATGTAGTTGGCTTCATTGACTGGTAAAGACATTGGTTTACAGATTGTGGTGGGCAGTTGCTGATTTTAGAGTGTGCTCTTTCAGCTCATAGGCTGAGGTTGTGCTCTTGCCTTTGGTGGATACTTTGCTTTCTTCTTAGACCATCTTATGCTCCTGTACTATCTATCAGTACTCAGTGAAAGCATTCTTTTACATTTGTGAGTTTCTGTAGTCATTAAAAGGTACTACCTGTCCAAAAGACTCAGAGATGGGCTGGCATGATGGCTAGGTGAGTAGAATGCTTACCGTGCCAACATGTCCCCTGGGTTCAGATCTCCAGACCCCATGTAAGAAGCTGGATGTAGTGGCATACTTCTGTAACCCAACACCGAATGTCAAGGGGATGGGAATAGATGGCTCCTTGGAGCTTGCTAGTCACCTAGTCTAGAAAGCTCAGCGAGCTCTAGGTTCAGCAAGAGACCCTTTCTTAAAAGATAAGGTGGAGAGCTGTTAAGAAAGACACCTAATATGAACTCTGGCCTGTATGTGCTGACATACATGTACACACACAAACACACATGCATACACACACACCCCACATGTCAGAGGTAACAATTGTCTATGTGTTTTCTTCCCAAGCTGATTTTTGTGAGTTTTCAACCATTTAGAACATGTAGTGTTGACCCTTGTCTACACTAAAAGCTTACCAAGTGGCCTTCTGCTGAGCACAGACACAGTAATGCCCTGTGTAGAGTTTCTGCCCTCCAGAAGCACAGGCCTTGTCCTCTGTACCTACCCTGGGAGTGCTTCTTCAGGCTCATGACAGAGTCCTTAGATTCCTCTCTCAGTGCTTCAAGTGGGCGGGTCTCCCCGAGAGAGCCAACAGTGGTTTTTACTGAGTTATGTTTGCCCTTTCTCCTCTGTAATCCTCACACAGTGTGGTTTGACTTGGCAAGCGTAAATCTTATATAAGCTTCATATCCTCCGTTTCTTGTTAGGCTCAGTTGGACTGTGGGCCGTGCCATTTTTATTACTATCAACTACACTTCCTTTTCATTTTTATTGGTGTTGGAGCCTTTGTCTGAGGCTTCTACTATATGGAGTTTCTAGTGGAGATAATTTTAGTTTTCTTTAAAATATTGTGACTGTTTTCCCTTTGCTGGTGGTGATTTTTCTTTTGCAGAGGAAAAGATCCTGGGAGTAGATCCTGATTATGCCATTAACTGCCCACTGGATACCTCTGACTTTTGAGTTGGGAGGCTAGGCAGGTGCTGAAATATTCTTGGAAATCCTTTCTCCCTGGGGCCATTTTGTCTGGCTAATTCTGCACATTGTCAAGTTCTGCGAGGATATGTTGTGTGCAAACTCTCTGGCAGGGAAGAATAAGAGCAGGAAGCAGGCAGTGTCAGCTTACTGATGCTAGCAGCTCTTCAGTGGGAAATTTAGATGTGAATTATGATCCAGGTCGGATCTGCTCTATGTACTACAATAAGGGGCTTGGGAGTCCAACAAGACTGACAAGGGAGAATTGTAAACCACAAGCTGCCCTTTTGTTCCTTGAATACAATTGCCTCAAGCCTTCAAGAATGAGTTTAGCAAATTTCTTTCAATCATCAGGCATTCACCAGCTTTGTCCCAGCAATGTTCTTGAGGCCAAGTAGTGAATGGAGAGCCAGATCTTTTTAATTTCCATAACCAGTTCTGCTTTCTGTCAGCCCTGCTACCTTTGGAAAACTGTCCTGCCTCTGTTCCCTCCAACACTAGTTAGGGCTCCTGGAAATCTTGGGTTGGTGTTTGTGTCCTGTGATAGAGCTTGAACCTTGACTCTCCCAGCTGATGCTCTCACTTAATCCCTTGACTTTTTGCTGTCACATCCCAAGTGGGGAGGGAAACGTGTGTCTTACAGGGCTGTTCAAGGATTAAACAATGTGGGAAATGGATGAAGTCCTGAATGAATGTGTCACACGACTGTGCTACGTTAAGGACTCTAATGCCTCAGACACTTGGAAACGGCAAAACCTTCCCTGAGTGAGGCAAAGCCTTCCTTTAGTCCAAGTTCAAGTGCTTATGAATGATTGATAAGTAGTGTGTACAAAACCTGGCAACTGTAGCTTCCTTCTCTAAGATGACTGCTGTCTAAGATTGGTCTCTCACTGGCCTCCTCCTCCCGATGCACAAAACAGCATTCTGAGTATCTGCATTGCATTCTAGGTGTCGTCCATCCGAGTGAGCACAGCATGCCCCATCCCAGCTTTTCTCTGTGTGTGTCTATTGTTTTTAAATATCTGCCATTTCTTCATCCCCTTATTGCCCAAGTCAGTTTTCCAGGACCAATCCTTGCAGGACTCAGCAAAATAAGACACCACAGAGACATCATCAAGGCCATGTCTAGTCCATAGTAGCTGCCCATTAAATTCTAGTTATGACTGTGTTCGATGCTTGTTGCCTGTAATCAAGCCTGAAGACTGGATAAATACCTACAAAATACCTACAAAGGCTCAAAGATGTGTTTTTGTGAATTAATTAGTAGATTAATCCTACTGCTATTTAGATGCTAATTTTATAAATTATATATATGTTTATCTTATTACCATTAGGGTATTTTTCATCTTACTATTGTTTTCGTGGATCAAAGTGAACAACTTGGGGCCCCTGCTGATTTGACAGTCAGTGTGGCATAGTGGGAGGTGTGAGATTCACAGGGGGCATGGTATCTGACTTTGCATTCTGGTACTGCTGTCTATTAGAGAGACTCACTTTACTTGTCCTAGAATGGAGAAAAGATGATAATGTTGATATATGGAAACTCTTTTATTTATCCTAACATGGTGACAAAATGCTGCCATATACTTTTTGAGGTGGTCTTGGGCATCCATGATCTCCCGACAAGCCCCTGTGTTTCTCTAAGCATTGCATTCTTTTCCTTCACGGTGCTTAGCTCAGCCTGTATTCATGTGCTTATTTGTATGTTTGTTTGCTAGGTCTCTCTTCCCTGGAGCTTGGTGTTTGTTTTATTTGCCATTCTTCTGGCATACTGTTGGCTCTCGATAAATCTTTGCTAAATGACCAGATGAAAGATGGAACAGCAAGAAAGGACAGCAGCCAGCAGAGTTGGCTGTCCTCCGTAAACCCATATCATTTATTTGTTGCTTCATTTCATATTGCTTTTTCACATCACCTGTTGTCTTGTTAATTAGCTCTTGTAAAATGGCTAATTATTTTCATATCCCGTCCAATTGGTAATAAGGCCCTTAAGTGCCCACGCCATAGACGAGAGCTCACAGATTGTATGGTGCTTTGCATAGTAATTATTTGTTGAATAAATGAACCAGAAAGAGAAGAAGCCTCCTACTGGGGATTTCCCTAGAGATTATAACTTTGGGACAATGACATGAGGTCAGAGTGTATTTAGAATGGTCCAGTTGTTGTTTCCGTCTGGTTCTATCTACTCTGCCCATTACAATGTAATAAAGATCATTGAAATTTACAAAGATGAGGTCAGGGGCCAGCCAGATGGCTCAGTAAGTAAAGGCCTTTGCTGCCAAGTCTGATAACCTGGAGTTCGACCCCCAGGATAAAGAGAGAACTGACTCCCTCAAGTTATCCTCTGACCTCTGCAAGAGGTCTCACACACACACATACACACACACACACACACACACACACACACAGAGAGAGAGAGAGAGAGAGAGAGAGAGAGAGAGAGAGAGAGAGAGAGAATAAACAAACAAATTAAGACAGACATATATAAGTGCAATCAGAATGATTCTGTTGGCACGGTCCTTGTTCTTTGTGTGATTCTCTCAGTGGTTCTGTGTTCGGCCCATTATCGCCCCACTCCATGGCCACACTCTATCCTACAATGAAGTTGCTGAGCATCCTGAATTCCTTTCTCAAGTTCTTGTTTTGAGGGAACTGCTCATTACTTTTCTCTTGTCTTCTGGCATCCTGGCCCCTTTCTTTCTTAGTTATTTCTTCTATTTTTAACTTATGTTTTTACTTTCCTGTCTGTAGCTTTTGCTGCACTCAAGTTCACAATGAATCTGCTGCATTGGGGTTCAGGGCTCTCCCTGTGGACAGTGTGAATATACTTGGTCCTCTTTCTGCTCTGTTTTCGAATTTTGAAAGCCCTGACCTCCAGTCTCAGGTGGACCTCACTACTGAGGCCAATCTTTTATTAATTCTTAAAATATTCCCTATACAATTCTGCTTTCCTGCACACTTCCTTTCAGGGAGGCTAAGTAGTTTTCAGTACTTTTGCCAAGGCCGTAGAGCTTCTAATCATCACACTGAGGATTTAAGCTTAGATTCTGCCTCCAGCATCATTCACACTTCATCGCTGTCCCTTTTTGGATTTTATATGTGCACACAAACTACCCATACACCTGTGGGATGACATTTTGACAATTTTTCTTTTGCTACAGAGGAAGTTGATGTGACATCTGATAAAATATTGAAATGTGGTCATTAGGGTTTGGATTCAAAGCATCCAAGAGGTTCAAGTGTTAGGAGCTTGGTCCCAGGTGATGGTACCATTTTCCAAGGTTCTGGTAACTTGAGCAGGGCGCCACCTGTCCTGGCTTCTTTCAGTGATGTGTGGAAGTGTAAGCCCAATAAACCCTTCTTCTCCCCATTTGCTTATGTCATGGAGTTTTGTCACAGAAATAGAAGCCCCGAGACACCACCATCTAATGGGAGAAGTCACAGAGAATCCTGTCCTTGGTCCCTTGGTGTCTTGTCATCTGTTTTTTGTCCACCAGGAAGTGAGGAACAGCCTCTACCATGTGCTCCTGCCATGGTGATGCTCAGAATAAATGCACTTGGCTAAGCACCACAAACTAAGTCAGGAGCTACTATAAAACTCATTTCCCTTGATTTGTTTCTGTCCGAATACATATGATGGGGTGGGGGAGGTGTGCTGTTTAAGAATAGCTTAGGTTGAAGAACTCCTTTAGTGTTTTAATACTTTAGTGTTTTAATCAGATGTTTTTACTTGATCTTCTGCCACATTTTCTGTTCTTAGGGTGACTGCTATGCACAGGCTGCTTTTTTCTACCATGTCACTATTATCTCCTGGTTAGAAAACAAAGAGTTAACATGTAGTTGTGAAATCGTCATCTCCAGTCCTCCACTGGAGAATGCTCTCTCTCATATCAGCTCAGTCCTAGTGTTCCTCCCTCCCCTGCCTTCTTTACAAACCTCCAATGGCACTTCGATTCTTCCCAAACTGAATAGCAAAGATTCCACCTAGTCTCAAAGTCCTCCATCATGTAGTCCTATCCCATGTTTCTATTGACATTTATTCTATGAAATTTGCAGTGTTCTTTATGCCCGTCCTTTTTCTCATTTCATTTTCCAAATCTACAATAGCCTTTCTCTGTTTTTCCCAACTAAAACCTACCATGTCTTGATTCTGTCATACAGGCTCCTGCACTCCCTTGCTGGCCTTGGCTCCTGGCTTGTCCTATAGGTGACTTCTTGCCTTCTTTCACCCCTGCCCCACCCCACCCCGTGTCTCCCACTGCATTTCCTTGTTCTCTGGAGATGCTCTGCCACCTTTCTGTCTAGCTGGCGGTGCTTAGCTTCTACATGCTTCTTGACTTTTAGCTACAGTTGCCATTACTGGGCTTATTGTATCAATAATTGTAAAAGTCTCACCTATAATAAATGTTTTTAATCAAATAGAATCACCCAAGAAAAGTTTTTATAGCCAAAACATATTATTAGCAATTTAGGGCGGGGGGTGGGGAGGAAACATTTTAGAAACATTTTCAATAGATCTGATATGAACACTCACTGTTCTTGTTTAACCAAATAATTTAATTATGAAAACAACATAGCCTTTGCGATTTCTAATTAATTCATTGATAACACTTTCTCTGACCTAGATATAGCTGTTAAAAGGAGAACAAGTGTAAAATGCTTTGGAAATTTGGCTATATTTAGCTCAGTAGATAAGCTGAATTTTGAGAACACAGCTTTATTGAGATAGAACAGTGGGTTAGGATCCAAAGAACATGTCTTACCTCCACGCTGACATCGAAACACCAATTCAAAAATAGGATGTCCCCCCTCCCTTTTGCAAAGGGATGCATTTACTTTAAGTCAGCTTTCTTTTTGAATAGTGTTTTGGTAATGCTTAACTTATCTTTTTAAAAGCAATCACCACTAAAATTGTCCTATCTTTTCATTCATTTTATTTCTTTTTGTTGAAGAGTCCTTCATATATTAAAATAGTCCTTTTTCTCAAAGTGTTATTGTTCTGGATTGAATTTACAGGTGAATGTATGATAAAATGTTTGCCCTTGGTGTCTGTGTTGGCAGTAGTAATTTTTCCAGTAGTGAGATGTGGATTGTGTAATGTTCATTTATAGGTGATTGTGACTCTTGATTCACAACTCAGGTCTCTATAAGTGCTGGCTTTTTGCTTTATTCACTCAGCACAGTTTCTGTCTGTTTGATGAATGGCTGGGATACTCCTAATCCTTCTGATACATCCTGTTCTTGGAGATTTGTTAGGTTAAGTTCTTTTCTAGTCTCAGATCTTATGAATCTTTAAGGAGATGGCCCATCTGTGAGTTGAGTCCTGACAAGGTACTGGGAGATAGCTCTTATGTTTACCTTTCAGGCCTCGTTTTGGCTCTAACTTTCAAGTGGGGCCATCTGTCTGAGATTGTTCATGGTCTCCTCCCTTAGCCATGGGCATAAAACCTTCTTCCCTTGAGAATTCTTGACATCTCAGAGAGTGGCAGTGGAGAAGAAGGGACAAGATTCTACTCCAGGGACCTTTTTTCCTATAGTCTTTTTATTCTTTATGATTCTTGGACTCTCCTCTTCATTTCACTCCTGTCTCTTAAGAGGTTGCATGTCTTTAACACAGGAAGCAAGTTGAAATTAAAACTGTAAAGCAAAATATCTCTTGAAGTTATTTGGTAAGGACATGTGGTTATCATTTAGTTACATTTACCGTGTTTTGAGTAGAGTCTAGCTACATAGCCCAAGTTGATGTCAAACTCATCATCCTCCTGCCTCAATGCTCTAAGTGCTGAAATTGTTGGTAGTCTTAAGACTATTTTGACTCCGTGTATGTCATTTTTATGTAACATGTCTTCGTGTAAGGAATGTATGTCTTCATTTAAGGTCATGTGTCTTTATATAAGGTCATATGTCTTCATATAAGGTCACATGTCTTCATGTAAGATATAAATTCATAAAGTTAGAACTGTGATTACTGATTAGTGCTGGGAAGAAGCAAATCCTAATAGAGAGTACTATTAGCTTTTCAACGCTATTCTCATTTTGTACTGAGTAGCTTCTATTGAAAACATTATTTTGGAGAGCCATCTTGGACAGAAATGACAGGCTGGCTGAAATGATAAAAACAATTCTATTTGTGCTATACTGTTTCTGCATGTGCTAATAATTTTTACTAATTTTGCTGGTGGGTGACTGCGCACTCTCAGCTTTCACTGTACAGATGGTGTGGCTAGGCTCAACACAACCAACTCTTGATCACCATGTCTTTTGGTGTCTCTAGTGGTCCCAGGGTTTCACAGAGCTGCAACTACATTGGTGAGATCAGAATAGCAGCTTCTTTTATGTTTTTAGCAGTAGCCTCAGATGTCTCTCTGAGAGAGCCTTGTGTTTCCCAGGAGCTCTCTGTAAATTGAATTTTCCTTTGTCCACTGTTTCAATTTGGAAATGTGTTGGTTCATGTTCCCAACTACAGGAAATCACTGTGCATGCAGATCATAAATTACCTTGCTGTTAATTTAGGGCCTGCAAACATACTTATGTCAATGCATCCCTTACACATTTGGTATGGTTTGGGATCCCACATAATGCAGACTTAAATATCATTTGAATGTATAAGAAAGGTAAATGCATACAAGCAGAAGATATTGATGTGACAGCTTGATGGATGGCACACTTCTTGCCAAAGGTAGGAGAGTATGCTACAGCACCATGCCACCCCTACTCCATGTTTCAAGGTCCTCTGTGTTCTGATAGCCAGAAGAGGTCATCTCTTTTGGATGTAACCAATATAGAAGGGAGAAAAGATTGAAGGAGTTTATTCACCTAGCTGTCTCAAAAATGCTGAGCATACCAGTTGCCTAGCCAGCTAGATAAGTCAAGTATTTGACTGGCTACTAGTGAGCTTCACGTAGCCTGGAATATAATTTGTCTTGGAGATAAAATGACAGGATTATAAATCTTTACCTAGGCTCTTTTAAGTCTGGTAAGATGGAAAGCTGCATTAGGCCAGGCAGTTCAGGCAAGAGAACAGTCTAAATTGTGAGCCATTTGCTTGAAATGAGAATACCTGGGTAGGAACTGTTGGGATGGATGTTTTTGATTGTAAGCAAAACATAAACCCTAAATGTAAATTACTGATTTTCTTCTAGCAGCTTTGAAATAATGCATTACATTCTTGCCCAGACTGCGGTATTATTGAGGCAGAAAGGCATTACTATATCTAGTAATGTGCTGTGAAGATTTTCATTATTGCATCTCAGCAGGCTTGGTTTTAGGTGGAATGATGAAGTAGGTGAAATCATCCCTTGCTACCCACGACTTCCTGCAAGCACGGTTGCTTCTCTCTGTGGGCTCCATTTTGACACTGTCCAGCAAGTCTGTTCTTTAACATATTGACTGGGGGATATATATATATTTTTTTGGTTGGGGGTTAATGGTAGGATCTCCCTTTGGGCATTTTGTTATGAATACTTCAAACTCTCATTAATGAACACCTGATATATCCTCGATCTGGGTGTGTTCTATGTACATATGCCCTTTGTAACACATACACATATACATGCGCAAGCTCCTGTGCACACATATGAATGCACACACACACACATGAATGCGTGAATGCATGCACAGACAGACACACAGATAGACACAGACACACAGACATAGATACACACACACAAACACACACGTGCACACACATGACCTTTCCTTTGTTGTTCTGACTATGAGTTTCACTTTCCATGTTCTTCCCTCTTCGGTATTACATTTTTCTCCTCCCTCATTTGATATGCGCTCTTGAACAAATATACTACATATGTGCTTATGTTCCATAATTTAAAGCCCTTATAATCTTTAAGAAGACAGCTAAATTGAACAATTTAGCCATGGTAATGCTTAACCATTCCCAAAGGCTAGACTAATGATCTCCAGTGTGTAGATGAGGAGACCTTGGTGTGAGAGACTGAGTTAATGTTTGTCAGGTCATTGGCCAGTAAATGCTGGAAGTCAGATGTGAGTCTTCAGTTGGCTGCACTCTTATCTATGCTGTGCTTTTAAGGAGGGCAAATGGAAGGACAGAAAGTGGTAGGAAGCAGAGTGAGGAGGAGCTGAAGAGAAGGGAAAAGAGAGTTTTTGTTTATCTTTCATTGTATCCTGCACTGTCATTGTGACATTCTAGGGAGTCCTATTAGTCTTAGCTGCTTACCACAAAGGAAGTTTAGGATAAAAGGAGAAATGGTAGATTGGTTGTTAGATACGCCAAAGTAGGAAAGCATGTCTCTGTAATTTAAAGCCTAGCTGGTTACACCTTAAAAAGATGGAAGTTTCTGTATCTTCAACTTCTTTTTTATGCCAGGTGCATGTCACTAGATGGAATAAGGATTTTTTTCCCCTTCTATTAAAAAACCTTTTATCTCTTGGTTTCACATAAAAATAAAACTTATTTTCTATCCAACTGAGTTTATTCTCTCACTGTTTTCTGGTTGCCTTCCACATTCTTTCTCATTGGAGAAGCTCCCAGGAGACTCCTGCAATGGCAGCTTCTCCGGCTGGGTGACCCGTCAAGGATGGACACACTCCCCTGTCACTGGATGCACACACTCTTCAGAACGTCTGTCTTGATTGTGGGTGTCTGGCTGTCAAGGCTCCAGCATTAAACAGGCCACACTCCTAAATCAGCCATTTTGAGGGAGTTTAATGAAGGGATTCTTTCAGAGGTGATGGCAGGGCATTGGATAGGGAAAGGGAGGAATAATGCAGTTCCCTAGGGCTAGAGACTGCAGAGAGCCAATATTAACCTTTCATCTTAAAGGGCAAGGGGAGGGAGTAATGATCAGAACCTGGAGGCAGAGAGATTTGCTTGGTAGGAGCTGTGACCTCCTGGGCAGAGCAAGGCAGATGGCAGAGAGGGCAGCAAGGGGGTAAGCCATGCTCACTGGCTGCCCTCCCTCTGATCTGCACTCTCCTCCGTGGGCAAACCCTGCTGCATGCCTGCTCCCGTGGTCCACATGGAGTAGTGATAAATGGTGAAGCCTGGGGGCTCTCACCCACGTACGAAAACCACACCCCTGCCAGATGCTAGATGGTTGTCGCTTGGTGACTGTCATTTTCCAAATCGATAGCATTGAGACCTCACCCACTCAGACATCAGGGAGTTGAATTTCAAGTGCTATGCTGATGCTCAGGAGAATTTTGATGTTGATGTTGACCAAATTAAAAGCATCAACTCTGGCTTGGTTTTACCTAATTAAAAAATGAAGGGATCTCCCCCACTCTGGGTAAGTACAAATACTTACAGTTATTTGTGAGATATAACTACTTCACATATCAATATTTATAAAAATTGATAATGTCAGTTAAAGGTCTGAAAACTGAGACATTCTGAACCTGGAAGTTTTCCATTCTCTTTCATGCTCTCTTCTTCCCGTCTGTGTCTTTCCTTTCCCCACTCCCCATCAACCCCTCTTTGTGTGTATGTGTTTTGTTTGTGTGCTTCTTTTTCTTTTAAGGGTGGGGAGTCTCTACTAAAGTCCTAGGAAAAATCATCAGAGGGAAGATTTGATGCTTAGCCCACCCTCTTCTCCCATCAAGTGTAATTGTTGGAAAAAAATTCCTTACTGGGTAGAAAGCAATTCACTTTGCTTTTAGCAGTTGCTATAAAACACCATCAAAAACTACACATCTTAAACTTCCTTGTCTTTCAGACATGTGAAGAATGCTGTCTTTCCCCTGTCACTATCTCATTTCCAGGCTAAATATTTCTCCCACCTGTCCTCAAACGGTAAAATTAATTTCAAGAATCATTTGTTGAGCCCTCAACTGTAGGCAGAGCATTTGTTCCAGGTTTCAGGAGGGCAAATCTGCAGTTTCCAGCGTGTAGGGGAGAGAAAGGTAAACACCACACTTCTGGAGAGAAGGTTGTGTGTTGAGTAAGTGTTTAACATACACACCACTTGTAAATCTTCATACAAATCAGGGCTGAAAATGTTGAGCAGAAGAACAGAGGAAGGACCCTGGAGGACCAATGAGGGATCTTCTCCAGATGGAGCCCAACTCAGCAGTTGGCTCATATCAGTAAAAATAGTCACTCAGCCTGTTCTTGGTTCTGGCTACCTCATCACCATATCAAGACTTCAGGGAGGACCTTTACTGAGGCCAGCATCCATTATGTGGAGCCCAATAGTTGCCTTTCAGTGAATACACAGCTCTGTAGCAAAGGCGTATTACAATCTCAACGGCTGGGGCTGGGCAGGGTCAGAGTGAATGTTCATTTAAATAAAAGGGTCACAGATGTAGGCCAGACTGGCTTCGATGTTTACTGCACAGCCCCTGGAGATCAACCACAGTCAGAGTCTTATGCTGCTTTTCAGGATTTCACTATTTTCATCTACCATGTGGGGCCCAGGTCACATCTCTGAAGCATGAACAAATGGGGAGAAAGATGAAGTGATCATGCCTTTCAAAATGCTGCCTTGTTCTGGTGTTCCACTTACGTACACAGCAAAGGCAGACTTCTTGAAAATGTAGCTTTGGAAGCGGGGAAAAAGAACCGAATTTGGGAAATTGTCATCACTGGAACTGTGTGGTCAGACCAGGCCTCTTCGGATCATTTATTTGCATTCTTTCCCTCTCTTCAGCCTTGGGGCTTTCCTTGATGTCTGGCTCTCCATGGAGAGGCACCTGCGATGGCTTCATCCTTTTTATATCATGTGCCAGCAGGTAACGATGCAGGCTACACTGAGGCAGACACTGCTTACCGTCTCCTCGGGCTCTGGATGAAAGAAAATGGAATTCCCCTGAATGAGTGGGGGAACATTTCATTAAAAATCTGAGTCTGTGAAAGCTCTCTGTATTGGAGAGCTTTGAAGAACTGTCCCTTCCCAGCCCCGGAATAACAAACTCCAAATAATATCTCTGTAACCTTTGAATGTGTTGTGCATTCAGCAAGCCAAAGAAGGTGAATGAAGGAGAGATTACAGATTGCCATTTAGTCTGAATACCTTATCTCAGGGAATTGGCTTTCATCTGAAGGCAGAATTGAAGGCTGATGCTATTGAGACACCTGTATGTCTCCAGGTCTATCTGGCAGTCAGTGTGAGAGAGATGGACATAGCTGTCATCTTTGACAGGCCCTGTAAATTGTAGTAAATCCAGGGAAGTGCAGTGAGTGGAAGATTCTGTGGCCCTCAGCAGGATCCATGAGTAGATGTGGCTAGAAAGAGAAAGAACACCTCTGTGTATATTAAGTTTGCTTTCTGATCCCTACTGACATCACTATGATTATATTAAATATTATATTCAGCCAGCCAACAGGTATCAAGCCTATAGAAACAAGAATAATAATTTCTTCCATCTATCGAGTTTCTAGTTTGGTGTAAGAGGTGCAAAGTTTAATACGTGCTCATTTAACATCTAATTGAGCATATACAGCTCCCCAGGAGCTGGGCAAGTTGGGGTTTTTGAAGAGACAAGTGAGATCTTCTGTCTTGTGGGGCACTCAGTTTGTGCTTACACAAATAACCATAGAATTACATAAGAAGTTCAGGAAAACAGGACTTCAGCTTGTTGTGAGACTTGACGGCCAGAGTGATGATGCCCACCATTGTTTTTCTGTTATATTGTGGGATAAATGCTGATGTGGGAACACACATATTAGAAGAGCATTGCTCACCTGAGGTGGGTTATAGAAGGGCCCTTGGGAGATGCAGTATCTGGATCTTGGAAGCCAAATGAGCAGTGGGGGTTCCAGCCTCTCCTCAGGGTGAATGTTCATATCCTTCAGCGGAGCAGATTGCACGCGGTGAACATTTGAGAAGGTGACAGAAAGTTTGATCTGCTTCACTCTAAGTCTGAGAGACTGCATGCTTTCTAGGTTAAGATGCCCAGAAGGTGGAGGGACTCGTGGATCTGTCTAGCATTAAGCTCGGCAGTACTTCAAGGTATGGAAACAGAAGGAGGAGGGGGAGGGAAGTGGGAACAGAGAAGAAGAGCTGGAAATAGAGATGAAAGCAGCAGCTAGAGGAGGTGGAAAAGCTGGCAGAGTGACACAGGAGACACCAGGTAGGATTGGGTCAGTGGTGTCCAGTTGTAGATGGGTCAAGCTGGCTGCGGTTGCCTTGGGGACTATGTTTGGCATAGTTGTCTGCATCACCGGCAGGTGTGCTCTCAAGGACCAATAAGAGAGAGGGTGGATGAAGATTCAGACATTCTTCAGAAACAGGAATCACCATTTCTTAATGTCATGTCTCAACACAAACACCCAACCAAACCAAATTTAAAAAGAAAAACAAAAACCACAAAATACCTTTAAACAGCAAAACAATCTATTGTAACAGAATATAAATGATCACTGGGCAAGGAGGCAAGAAGGGTTTTAGTTTCCACACAGGGGTGTTTGACCCTTCCTGAAGTTGCTCTACCTACCCAAGTAAGTGGTCACTGTGCTCAGAAAAATTGTTGTATTATTTCTCTGCTCATCGTTGACCTTTGTGGTGCCATATTCAACTGTTGAGCGATCTCTTTGGGATTTGGTGAGAATGTGTGTTTTCTACTAGTTGGATTATAAGAAGCACAGCCATCCTAAATCAGGCGTTGGTTCTGGACATGGGGTATGGAAAAGTATTATTTGTTTCTGGACTTTTTTTCTCTGTTTTTTTTTTTTTTTTTTTTTTAATTCTCCTTATGGTTTTATTTTAAAATTTTACCACAGCCCCATACACAGCTCTAGAAGGTGGTCATGCTGTGCTTCTAATGCATTGATTGACTTATTGAAAAGTCAAACATCAACAGAAAACTGAAAATGGCCAGAGTAGAGAGATGCCAGGTGTGGAGAGAGACTAGGGTCAGCTTAGTGGCACTGTGATCTGGGTTGACTCTTCCTGGTCAAACTGCTTGCAGTGACATGATATTGTCAATGGAGAACATGTGAGCAGTCCACACTCAAAGTGACTTCCCAGAACCCCCTTCTCAAGCCAGCCTCACATAGCATTTGTGCCATAGTGGTGTCTGAGAAGCATTTCTCACTGGAGTGCGTGTGGTGATTTTCAGAAGAACCTAGCACACATAGTAGTAGTTCTCTGTATCAGTTGATACTTACAGGAGAAAGAGAACCACGGGGAGGCATTTGTATGATGCTTATCATAAGAAATTGACTATTTAAACGTGGGGCTGAGTAAGCAAGACCCTATCCATAGAACCAGAACTCAGTAAGGTAGATTGATGGGTAATCTGGAATGCCTGGGCATGAGCCAAAGTTATATTCCAGAAACAGGAATGAAGAACAATTGTGGGTCCAGGTGCTGTTTGGAATCCTGTGGGACTGGAAGAGCCATTTTCCTTTAAGGACTCACTTGATTAGATTAGGCCTGGGAAGATAGTATCAGTTGATTAAGGACTTCAGTATATATGCAAACCCCTCTCATTGTAGCACCTAGATTATAATGCTGGATTAAATAACAAGGGAAGATTTATGCATTCTGCCTACGGACCCCTCCTCTGTCTTCTAGCCCAGCCAAGTTGGCATAAAAATTGTATCTTCATTTTTCAGCCAACAGAGGCCATGTAATTCATCTTGGTTTATAACAGCCGGTTAATGGTACCCTGACATTCCATCTAGAGCTGTGTAACTTTATGTCCCTGGAAAGATAACTGTTTTCACAATGGGTTGATGAGCCCAGGCAGGCCGCTGTGTGGATAACTTGTGGCTCCTGCTGTGTCTTGTGTAGGAGCCTGTGGCAGGTGCTGCACAGTGAGGGCACGGGTAAAGAGAAGCACAGGGCAGTGGACTGACGTGGTTTACAGCAGGTAGCTGTTTTATTGGTGTGAGCTTTGTTAAAGTAAACTTGATTTATCAAGATTATTGCCTTGCAGAATCTAGATGGAATGCCTTTGTGCCGGGTTTTTATAGATTGTGAGTTAGCTGCTGCCCTTTCTAATCAAATTGCAGATGGTGTTTGAAGTCCTATGTTCATGTGCTTTCTTTTTCCCCTTTATCCGTTAGAGATCTTTCAAACCTCAGGGTACAGCCTTTCAAAGAGACTTGTGAGTACGTGTTTTCCTAATCTATAGAAGTTATTTGCTTATCCTCAGTGTCGGAGTGTTTACAATAACAAGTTGCAGCTGGGCACCCTGTGGTGTCACACAGATTTTAATCTGAGAACATATATTGTGTTGGTACGAATGTAAACATACCTGCACCTCATGTAGATCAAGGCAGCCGGAACCTTTTGAAACTCTGCCTGCTAAGTGTGATTTGCTCACGTCTCCAGAGTTATCAGAGCTTGGCCTTGACTCCATGTTTCCATATTCTGTCTCCTGTGCTCTGTCCTGATGACCCATGTTTCAACCAAGGCTTATTTTGTCATTTTCTCTTCCAAAGGTTTGGTGGTTGCTTTTTAAGCACCCTGAGTACCGCCTTCCTGTCTAAACCTGTGGCTCATCCTGGCTGTCACAGGCTCTCAGAAGAGCTCAGCCCCAACTCTGAGCATCCTGTAGTTGGCTTGGGAAAGGGGATGAGTGTAGGGTGTGCCACTCTTTTGGAAACCTCAGCAAAGTAAGGTTTTCAGAATGAATAGGTTGGGAAAATGGTACAGGATGGCTCAACTTATGGAAGATTCAGATTTGGCTTTGCCTATCTCCCAAACAACTTTGATGAGCCGCTTTATTTATGTTATGTATCAAGGTCTATGTGAAGCAGCTGTTTCACAGGCTGCTCAGGAAATTGAGATCTTGCGCATACTCTTTCCCCCCTTCCTAGAATCGTGAAACCTTGATAGGAGCCTGGCCAGAGAATACTAAATGGTGATCAGTTATCAGGGATATCTGCTGTAAACGCCATCTGTTCCAGGCTTCATGTGTCTTTAATGGCTGTCTTACAGAAGCACTCTATCTGTCATAAAGCTTGTCACTTGTGCACTTTGTGGAAGTCTATAGTAATTTGGAGCTGGCATGCTAAGTTTGAGTCACATGAGGCTTATTAGCATTTGTGAGGTCAGGACAGGCTTGAGTTCTTTCCCTGTCTTTGTAGAAATAGATGTGTCTTTGTGTGTGTGTGTGTGTGTGTGTGTGTGTGTGTTTGGTTTTTTTGTTTTGTTTTGTTTTTAAAACAAACAAATTATTTTGTTATACGAAGCTTGTCAGCTAGACCATAGCAGAAATATGCAAAGTGACACAAATCTCTGTACAAATCGAGCTGCAGCCTTGCTCTCTGGAGATTTCTCTACAGACAGCATCAAATTTGTGTTCTGATTAATTACTTTTCTGTTCCGGCTCAATATATAAACGGCATGAAGACCATTTTTGGTGGCAGTTTCCCAAGAGTAAAAGCTCCCACTATATATCATGCATTATTTCTCTGTCTCCCCTCTCTCTTTTTCATTCTATCATTCTGTGATATTGAACTGTGTCTAAACTCTTGTACAATTTTATTTGTATATTTTATGCCAATTTGTATTATAGTAATATATGTTCTTAGTTTCTGCCAACCAGAGAGCATAAAGTCTCATCTTATTTTTCTTTTTCCAAAACACAAAATAAATATATATGAGCAAATGAGCACACAGCATGAAGTTTGGTGCACCTCAGGAGAGTGTCATGGTCTCTGTGTGCAGAGGGTGAGGGGTGAGAAGGGACTCTGTCTCACTTCCTGGTGTTCAGTCAGAGCTCAAATGCTATGTGAGTTCTCTTTGCTGTTCTGCTTCTAGGAAACAAATCCTTTAACAGGGAGTTGCTTTATAAAGCATGGGTGTGGAATAGTATGAGATGGCTGGTCCCCACTGCTGTCCTGATTACCTGGGTACCCAGAAGGATGAGGTGAGCCTCATACCTGCTCCTCCCAGTGGGAAGGATGGTGATTCATAGGCCTCATTTATAGAGGTGAGGAGGGTGCTGGGCCGAACACCAAGCTGGCTCACTGTTGATCTTGGTAGAAGGAATTACTCAATCAAGCTTTGCCCTCGTAGTTTGTAGCCCCAGATGTCTCAGCACCTGCTGGGGTTTCATTATTGCCTGCTTGGTTATTTACTGTTACTGCCATTTAGTACAATATGCTGTTGCAAAGACAGGGTCTTTCCTTCCCGTCCTCTTTCCCGTTCTCTCTTGCCCTTCTCTCCCTCCCACCCTCTCTTCCTTCTGTGCAAGACAGTGCCTGACACACAATACTGGCTTAATAAAGTTAATTGAATGAGTGAATAACGAGTTATCATTTCGTTATGCGTTTGGTCTATAGCAGTGTACTCTGCTGGACTGGTAGCCTCAGGAGACGCTGTCTGCTCTCCTGGGGTCCCTTAGAATCCTGTTTAGAAGAGTCAGCCTCCAAAGTGACTGTACTAGAGAAGGAAGAGCCCAGAGTCCAATTTCTTATTCTTGGCCTCTCTCTGTGTTTCTGTCTCTGTTCTGTCTCCCTCCCTCCCTCCTTTACTTTCTGTCTGTGTCTCTGTGTGTGTGCGTCTTCACATTACAGTAAAAAACTTTGTAAGCACACATTGAGAAAGGAGCCATCTACAAGCCAGATCCATACCACAGTCTGGGGCTTGGACTGTTTTACTTCTAGAACTGTGGCGAATCCATTTCTGTTGCTCAGGTCACGCAGTCTGTGATATGTAGTCATGGTAGCCAGCACAAAGTAAGGCAAGGCCTGAGCCACAGTGACAATCATGTTGTAGGTACTTTGTTTTCCATTTAGATAGGGCCTTGCTATGGGACCCAGACTGTTCTGGAACTCACCATCCTCCTCCTCTTGCCTCAGCCTCCCCAATGCAGAGATCACAGGCCTGGACCACCACACTGGCTGCTTTTGTAAACCTTACCACGTTTCAATATTATCGCCACATATAATTTTAGTTTAATTTCCTTAAATGTGTTAAACCTTTTCCTCATTATCACTTGTCTACTAATTTTGTATGCTTTTGAGGTCTGACATTTTATTACTCATAGGAGTTAGCTCTGTCTGATGAATTTGAAAATTAATAAACATGTTAAAATGTTAAAGTAACACTAAAAAGTATGGAAAGATGTTCTCACTGTAAGGGCTTAGAAGTAGATCTGTTGTATTTTTATATAGAAAATATATAAACTATTTTATAATAGTTTATATTATATTTTATAATATAATATATATAATATATAATAGTTTATATAATATTTTATAATAGTCTATAATATAGACTATTTTTATTAGTCTATAATCTGTAGGGCAGTTCCTTGTTTATAAAGATTAGGCCTTATTAATTGTGGTATCTGTAGCATTGACAGCAGTGGGATACCTGCCAAGGAGTTCACTACCAACTCAAGTTTATGGAGCAAACAATGAGCATTTTCTGGATCCATGATTTTTTTTTTTTTTCTGTTTTTGATGTAAAAGCTTAGAAGTTTTTAGAAAGCTGAAGAGAACGAACAATTTTAGAATAATCAGCATTTCTTCTTAGTGTATTTTGCATTGTTATCCTTGATCATGATGCTCAAAATGAAAGCTTTGGGCTAAGTTGATAGGATTGCCCTTTCTTTCTGAGTTGGTTTTTACAGCTTTATCTTAATGGTGTCTGTGGACAAATATTTTCCCGCTACTATTGAGGATGGCTCGTATGCTTTCATTTTAGTTTTTAGTGTTCTTCTAGTCCTCAGAAATGCTGTGTGTGTTTGGCGGGGGGGGGAGGGGTTGGCATAGGGTAATGTGAGGAATTTTAAGTGACAGTTTCCTCAACATAAGTCATTTGAGCTTGGGTAATAATTTTTTTATCTTTCATAGAGTACAAATGACAAGATTGCATATGTGTTGATCCTTACGGACCTTCTGGAACTTGGGGACTTTTGAAAAGTAGTTTCAGTGAAGAGAAGAGAAGTCTGAAGAACAGAACTGGGCTGAGAGACAACTGGGACAAGCAGAACAGAAATGTGTGTTGAGAGTCCAGGGATAGTGTGTGTGTGTGTGTGTGTGTGTGCTGGGTGCTTTTAGTGAAGGTTTAATAAGGACTACAAACATTCCTCTCATCCTGTTGCTTCTTGAGACAACTCGTTAATTGTATCTTGATAACTGTACTTTTGTCCTAGCTAAGGTTGTCATTATCATCTATGTTCACCTCACCTTTCCAGCAACATTTGTCTGGACTCTGAGGTCAGACTCCTGGGTTTTACAGCCTTATTCTCCAACTTGACACATGTGTGGCCCTGGGCAAATTACTGAATCTTTTTGTGCCCCAAGGCAACAAAAGCACATCTGTAAAGTGTGTCCAAGAATTATCCTGGGTTTTGAATAAGCTCTAACATGTGTAGGACTATCCCTATAATCAGACCTCAGTAGTTATTATCATCCTTATCTCCATCATTTTCATTTCTCTGAAGAAGCCATCACTCTGATTAATTCAATGACAGTACAAAAAGAATTGTGAAGTGGGAGGCATCAGAAACCAAACAATGTGTTGGACAAATAATATAGCTTGTTTTCAGAGCGTAAAGATGAAATAGAACTCAGACCAAAAAGCTGAAAGAGAAATCTTTTAGGGTAGGGCTGGGTAGCAGGTAAGGTTGCTATTTCTGTTGCATGCCCATGCGTTCCCTCCAATTGCAGCACCTTACACTGAGGTCTCATGAGAGGCTGACAGTCCCATGGGTGTTCAGACTCACTTGATGTTGTCCCATTTTGATCATAATGTAGACCTTCCCCCCCGCCCCCATTCCAGGACCTAACAAGAGATAGCACGGCAGCCGGCAAGTGCAACCTATAACAACAGTTAATACCCCTCCCAGTTAATACCCGTCCTCCCCAGTTATAACTGCAGCATCGAGCCCTGCTCACGTACAGCCCAGCAGCATTCTCTAACCCACTCAGGGCCCTATAGCAAGCAGCCCTGGTCGACGGTGCTCTTTGTGACACACCCTGAGCTTGGCTTATCCTCTGGCTTGATCTCATTTTCCCCATCTGGTGTACTTGTTCATGCTTTCTACCATGTCCTTGCAAATGAATGAGCTGTATGTAAGTCCTTGACCTTGTGGCAGGTTCTGTTTTGGGAGGAGGCAAACATAAAATATAAGAGAAACTTGAAAGGAAGTGCCTGGGCACCCGGTAAGGTCAGCATTTGGGGTGTTGTTGCTGTCCTCCAGGGTGTATGGCTTGCTGCTAAGACACCTTAGAAATCTTGTAATGTCTTTAACTTGGTTCAAACTTTTAACTTGGTTAAAACTTTCTTGAGGGTAGGGGCAATTCTCGAAAACCTGTGTTTTATGTTCTCCGGTTCCCATCACTTGGTAGTGGGCATGCTTGTTGATGGATAGGTTCTCTAGTTGAATCTCACGTGCCCTCTTGGGACTGTCATTCACAGTAATCTGGTTTTCACAGTGAGGAGTCCATGGCAAATGACAAATGAGTTCTATTAGTTTGGGGATTTTAGTTTCTTGAGAGTGGTGGCTCAGGTGATCTTCGTAGCTGAAGAACCACTGTGGTTTCTGTAAGTAATTTATCCTGCTAGGAACTGTCACTTCTGAGGGCTGCCCCCTTATCTTGATGTCCCTTCATGTAATAGTAAAGTTTCTTGGCTTTCTGTTTTTGATCTGTCCTTATGATAAATAAATTAATTCCTCAGGGAGGATGCGTCTATCGGCCATTTGTCTACAGATCATGAAAGTGTTTTCTTTTTCCAAACAGTGACTGAACAAATCAGTAAAAAATGGTCAAAATAAAGTAGAATCCATCAATGTTTTCAATCATTTAGCACTTCGTAATGTCAATTTATCTCTCTTGACTTTAACTCACTTCTTTATAAGAGAAGATCTGTGGGTAGCTAACGTTTTCGGACTTCTGTCTCCTAAATACCTTTTCTCTCATTGATGCTGTCTCTCTATCTCTCTCTGTCTCTCTGTCCCTGTCTGTCTTTATCTCTCTGTCCCTGTCTCTGTCTGTCTGTCTGTCTCTCTCTCAAACATACAGGCAGTAAGAAGCACTCCCACCCTGAGCTTATAGACCTCTTCAATGTGAAGAAGCTGGAAGCTGGCCTGGCTAGAATAGTTTTGGTTTCATTGGAGCAGTAAAATGGGACTGTCAACAGGTTTCTAGCCCCTGCCAGAACCCTATTTTTGCTTTGGGTTGTTAGTTCTGTAAATAGATATGAACTTAACCCAAAATGAAAAGAACTGTTTCCTGAACACAGCAAGTGTCCAGCCACAAATAGTTCCCTGCAGGCTCTTGTGAGGCATGAAGTCTATGCCTGGTGTCTCAATGCTTTTAGTATATGGAGCCACTGTCAAGTAAGTCCACACCTTTGTCGCCTCTTCCTGCTTGCGCGTTCTCCCGGAACAGCTCTGATGATTATGAATTCTGGGCAGGTCGGAGTGGAGAAAGAAAGGATATACTTCAGCTGAACGAAAATAGAGAGCAACTTCTGACACACACTGGTGGCCGATCTTTCAACGTCTCTCCAGTGCTCTTTTGAAGCGGGTGAAGGACTGCTGCAGTGCCAACCGGCCCTTCTGTGCGAGAAAGGAACGCATCCAGGCTGTTCGAGCCACATGAATCACAGGGTTTGCTCAGACAAGTGGTTGCCAAAGAAGTTAGTGAAGCCTCAGATTGATGAAACACCTCCCAGCAAATTGCCATTTCTAATTATTCAGTGTGTTTACCTCTGCAGCCATATCTCTCATCGCTCAGAGGAGCTGTACTCCAGGAGGAGATGGCTCCTCATCTGGAGAAAGTGATGAGAATGTTGTAACTTGAAATTTCCAGCCTGGCCTGAATTTATGAGGTTTGGAAGGGAAAGTGAAAATACCTTTTCTCCTTCCTTCCTTCCTTCCTTCCTTCCTTCCTTCCTTCCTTCCTTCCTTCCTTCCTTCTCTCTTTCTCTCTTTCTCTCTTTCTCTCTTTCTCTCTTTCTCTCTTTCTCTCTTTCTTTCTTTCTTTCTTTCTTTCTTTCTTTCTTTCTTTCTTTCTTTCTTTCTTTCTTTCTTTCTTTCTGTCATTTCCAAGTGTTTTCATCCATTCCCTTCTCTCAAACATAATGAGTTCTCAGCAACTATATGAACTTGTCTTTAGTTTTTTTTCCTGCCCCAGATTTTTCTTCCTGCAGCTGTACATAACAATTATTATGACTTTTATTATTTATCTGTGTGTCTGTTTCTCCACATGGGTGTCAGGAACCATGTTTTATCCATTCTGGCATTGCTGGGAAAGCTGGTATTTTCATAAATTAGATACTTAAAAACTATTGCTTTAATGAAATGTTTACTGGGAAAATATTAAAATACTAGTGTTGTTTTGTTAGTTAGCAATCCCCCAAAAGTTGGAATCATGAGAGTTTTAGGAGAGTTTTCCAATCATGAGAGTTTTACAAATGGGGGCTGTTTACTGGCTTTGGATAAGAATCCCTCTGAATTATGTTCTTCGTTCTTTTGGTGCTTTGACTAGAGAGCTGAAGAACAGGCCTTTAAAGGCCTGTTGCGAAATAAATTCTAGTAATATTATAAGGTTTCTAGCTTTCATCTGCTGTGTAAATGCACATGAATACTAAAGTTAAGAACTGACCAATCACTTTTGAAATTTTCTAAAATTAAGAACCGAATCATACAAACGTCATAAACCAGTGTCTATTCATTTTAACTAACCACAAAGCCAGTATTTAAGGTATTACTGATGAGAAACAAAGGAGGCATCAAAAGCAAGACAACCTTGCCATGCACTGTGATGCATGCCTGTAATCCCAGCACTTGGGAAGGAGAGGTACTGGGATCTTTGTGAGTTTGAGGCCAGCCTGAAATTCAAAGAGAGTCCATAACAGCCAAGGTTACATTGGGAAACCCTGTCTCAAACCCCCCCCCCCCAAAAAAAAAGGCAAGACAACATTAAGGGTGCTACTAAAAGCTGTTGGAGAATTCTTCCAGAGGATCAGGTTTGAGTTGGGAGAGAAAAGAAATAAGGAAAGAAGTAATCATTTTGGGGCACAGCAAATTCAATGCTGTCACCTTTATTAGGTCCAATAATACTTCATAACAGTGGGTCTTAAATAAAAGGGACTTTGCCCTTTCCAACTGCCCTTCCCTACCTCTGAGAATTTGGCCAGTGTCTGGAAACATTTTTTGACCAGTACAATAGGACTGTTACTAGAATCACCTAATGGATAAATGAACGATTACACACAGAATAGCCAAAGTTATTCATTGTAAAATATCAGTGGCATCTTGGTAGAGAAAGCTTGTAAGTCGTGAATCATAATGTTAACAGATGAGAGAATGGAGTCTGAGTGCTCCTGGCTTGGGCTTCTGAACTTAGATACTGACCTCGGTCATTTGTTTCTCTTTATCACACTAGCTTCCCAGTGAATCAGTGAGGTTTGATTATGATGGTCTGGAAACTTTTGGACAGTCACAGTAGAACCTGTTTATCCTGAGCTATAACCACATACGGCTCCAATCTTGTTAAGAGTAGAAAGGTCACCATAAAGAACTCTGTGGCTGATAGAACACGGCAAGTTTAAAAGCCGCTACCAAATATGCAGTTTCCGGTAGAGGACTGCAAAGTATGCTGTAACATGGCTTAAGTCTTCAGTGAGAAATGCCAGGATTGCTCTCCTAGCCCACCCAGGAAGCCTTGTCCTCCAGCCCTTGCTCATCTGAAAATGGAATGGAATGTCATAAGCCACCTCAATTAACAGTGTTTCTTTCGTTTCTTTTGTTGGTTCTTTGGAGACTAATCCAAGGCAAATAGGAATGCAGCCGAAATCAGGCTTGATTATAATACTCTCAAACCCGAGAGTAATTAGAACCCTGGCTTTCTTTAAAACTCCAGTCTCAGATAAAGTGAGGTTCGCAGGGAAATTTACAGCTACAATTAGAAGGAAGCTTTTAGAACAAAGTCTCAATTTTTTTTTTTCCATTTAGATAGGGAAAATGTGATATAGTTCCACCTGCATATTTCAAAAACACTGTCGAAATACTGGCCTAAAGTGTTCTATGTTTTTAAAAGGGAGAAGGAAGATAAACTAATATTAGATCCTTGCTTCTGGCAGTTTTTATAATCCTTTCAACAATCTGTGAAGCAAATAATGCTATTTTATTTTACTTGTCAAGAAACTATAGGTTAATGAGCTAAAGTGATCAGCAAAGTTATAGAATTAGAGAAGAACTCGGGTCTCTGAGACTTTAGATCAGTGGTTCTCAACCTATGGGTTGTGACCCCTGCGGGGGTTGAACGACTCTCTCACAGGGGTTGTCTGAGACCATCAGAAAACACGTACGTTTACATTACGATTGATAACTGGAGCAAAATCACAGTTATGAAGTAGCAATGAAAATAATTTTATGGTTGGAGATCACCACAACAACATGGAGGGTCACAGCGTTAGGAAGGTTGAGAACCAGTGCTCTACACGAAGATCAGTATCACTTCACTCCTTCCAGCCCGGTGCTCTGTTACCTTTGTGGTCTGTGTAGGGCGTGCAGTCACCTTCCCCAACTGAGGCCTTCTGTAGTGAAAACACCCGCGTCGAGAATGATTTTTACTTGTAGCACTATCTTTAAGAAAAGCCTCTGCTTATATTGTACTTTTGTGCATTGTAACTTGCGATAGAATGATCTATGGTCATTGTAGCAGGTCTTCAGTGAAAGCACGGTTCTGTTGTATGAATTTGGTTCCACAACTTTCCCTAGGTTAGAACAATCTTCTAATGGTGTAGAACTCTTTTTTTTTCCAGTTCACATTTGCTTTATTTTTAAAGTTCGTAGGGCTTTAATAGTAAAGAAAAATGGAGGCACAAGTTAATATTTCAAATTATGCAAATATATATATATATTTAATTAATCCCCCTTCCTCTGACTCCTGCCCATCGTCTTTAGAGGAAACCTCAGCTTTTATTTTTGCTAGTATCATTCCGGAAGTATAATGTGCAAATAGAAGCATATTTATACCTAAACAGTTGTCATTTTTCATTATTTTGTACCTTTACTTTTTTTTTTCTGGTCTAAAATAACCTCTTTTTTTTCTACCTTTTTAACATTTTTATTTATTGTTTGTGAATTTCACATCATGCATCTCAATCCCACGCATCTCCTTAATCCCCCTTTAGCACCTGCCTTTCACTTCTGTAACCTCCCTCCCAAAAGGAAAAAACAAATCTCACTGTGGAAGTTGTAGTGTGTGCTAGTGTGTCCCGCAGTATACCCTTTTGTCCACACCTCTTTACTAGGAAGCGTTTATGAAGGCCTCGGGCTTCTGCCACACTGTCAACACTGGATCATCACTGGGACTCCTCTCGGATAGCCTGTTGTTGCCCTGTGTGGAGATCCTGAGCTTTGGATCTGTGGGACCAACCCTTTCATGCACTTCAGCAGTTCACAGAGGGGGTAGATGTTGTGGTGGGCCAACGCACAGCCCTGATTTTGGGCCTGGGTGGTGACAGTGTTAATGGCTTTTTCTGTTTGCCTGGGACTCTCCCTGCACTACCCACACATCTTTCAATGATCTCTGACTTAAATTTTTCTCAGTTTCTTTGTTATAATGAGCCACATGTTTTCTGACTGGGCAGGAACCTCCAGCTTCTTTCTCTTCAGGCCATCCTTCCCTTGTCTCTCATGTGTGTGGCTTCTCTTTTCTCTTCTGTATACTAATATTAACATCTCGGTGACTCTTTCCCCAGTTTTCACTTTTTGCCAGCTTCATTGGAATTATCTCAGAAGGAAGTATTAGAATTAGAAGCAGATCTCAGATAGCATGCGATCCATTTTTTTTTTTAAAGTGGATATAATGAGTTGAGAGAAAAAAGTTGTCTTCTCTGAACTTCAACCTAGTTGTAACTGGCTAATCAATTCTCTTTTTCTCCATATAATACAGAGCCAGGGGATAAATGTCCCCAAAAAGAGAAGTTTCAGAAATAAAGAGCAAAAGATGTTATTTCCTGAAATTGAAATCAGTAAGATCTAACATCAAATTGAGGAAATTATCACTATGCAGAAATAATACATTCCGAGAAGAAAAATTGGTTTTGGGAAGTGAATTGCTGCCAAGTCAAGCATGTTTTACCATCCTTGAGAAGCTGGGGCTTTACCAAGACATTGAGATGCTCTTTAATCCAGCAGATTTAGCAAAACAAAGGAATGCGTCATTACAGGCAGAACATTGTATTTTTGGAGAAGAGAAAAAGCACCTAAGACTCATTCATACATCTCTTATGTTGATTAATTAACTCAAATGTCATCCTATTTGACCAGCCTAAATGTGCTGATCTGACTCACAGGCATATTCCTCCCATGACACAAAATCTGTTCAATTCAACAACCGCTGAGGTGAAAATGACGCAGCTGCTGATCCTAGCTAAGAATGCATTGCAGTACAATGAAGGAGACCCACAGAGCAGCACATTGTAATGTGACCACCTCAGGCTTCCCTGGTTTGCTCTCACACAGACTCTTCTCTTTTACCTGCTAACAAACTCCCGTGGTGTTTGTTTTCAGTCCATTGGTAGCACCTGCCGCTCTGTGAGGAGAGTCAAACCAGAGAGGATTGCAGAGCAGTTGTATTGCTGTGGCCTCCCTCTAGGATGGTTCCAGAGAGAATGTCAGGGCAGTGGTGTGGTTCAGCTACTGGGTGAGACTGTTCTCTGAGAAAGGAGATGCTCCCTCCCGGGGCGAGCACACAGCGTAATGGATTCAATAGACACTTCATGCAAATCTAGTAAGTGCTAGGGACAGGCACTGGAGATGCTGGAGTCACTGACTCTGAGTCTTTAAATCCCCACAGCGTATGTATGGGGATATCTTTAAAAGGCTTCAGGGTATAGAGAAGTAGCTAAGGCAAGAGCTCAGTCTTGGGGCAGAGTGGAAGCAGTGGACAAAGGGGACAGTGAGTGTGGGCTGGAAGTAACAAGCGAAGGCCTAGTAAGATCTGGAAGCCAGGAGAGTTGGGGATAAAGGGAGAGTTACAGAGACCGGATAGAGTTTCAAGTTCATGGCCAGGCACATGGGTATTTTCAGTGGGGTTTGTGTATTTCTATGGACATGGGGACAGAAGCCTTAAACGGTCAGTATGTTGAAACTGATCTTTCAAAATAACTAGTCTTAAGAGGAAGGTTTGATTCTAAGTATGTCATTGAGAAGGCTGATTTCATTTGGATTATATACTCTTGACCTGCCTCTCGACTGAGCTGATTAAAACCTATGAACCCTTTGCTTCCTGTAGCTCTCAGGCTCCCAATTTACTTGGCAATGTCACCTTCACCTCAGCTTTCTCTCCTCCCCTAGTCCAGGCCTCTGTGGATGTGCCCTACCATCCACAATTCACAGTCATAACCCAGAATTCCTTTCTCCTCTTAAGCTGGACTATTTCTGGCTTACAACTCCAAGTGCCTCTGTTATAGCACTGAAAACCCCCTGTATAAACTAGCCATGTAATAAACATTGTAGTTAAATGTAGTCTTTTCCAGAGGGCATCATAGGCCTAGGTCTAGCTCACTTTAGAATTCCAGCACCAAATACCATACTTTGTATGTAGGAAGTAGGTCTAACACAGCTTGGAGGAAGATGCTATGACTTGTAAGAAACAGTTTTTAGGAGTTGCATCAAACCAGTCAGCTTTTTCCTTTGCCTTCTTCTGCACCAACCTTTTCATATCTCAGGGACACTTGTATACAGAAATTGGGACCACTAAAGTGGTTCGTGGGCCATGGTCAAGCCCTTGCCTCTCAAAACAAATGATGCCACTAGCAGAAATATGTTTGCCTGGCATAGCAGGCTGAGAGATAGAGAGAAAGGATGTGAATACCTGTGTCCCCACAGTCGTTTCATCATGAAGCAAGGACATCATAATTATCGAATCTCTTGGCAAAATCAGTGGCTGTTAACTGATAAAATCAAGGGGTCTGTTAGGCGGTGGTACCTCAAGAGAAGTAGAAAGCTGCTTCATTTCTAGATGTGTGATGGGGAGCCTGTTGGAATCCCATGCCTGCACCCACTGAGGCTTCAAACACTCAGAGCAGTCCTTTCGCTGAGACAGAGAAGTATTCTCTCATTGTGAGTGTGGTAATGGACAGTATGGTCACTCTAAGGTAGGATGGTTATTGTTAGCACCAAAAAAAAAAGGCAACACAGTGTTCAGGTATTTAAATTACAGTGAGATGTTTCATCCTGACACAGCTAATTGATGCTTATGGAGTTTGGAATGGAAGGCATTCCTGGAAATTGTGGGTTGTAGGTGCATGGAACAGAAAGGATCTTCTCGGGTGTAGGACAGGCAGTGTGTGGATAACATGCATTAGTCTCATCTACACATCTGTTCGTATGTGTAAAAGTACCATTGAACCATAAGCTGAAGACAAATATACACTGTGTCCCTTGTGCATGAATGGCACCCTTCAGCAGACCTCAAAAAGGAAGTCACTTTGGAAAATGTATATTCTATCATTGAAAAGGAAGGGAGGCAGAGAATTGACTCGCACTCTTACTCAAGACAACCCTGTGACTTAAAGGCCACCTTCTGGTATGTCTGCCTACCAGGCTTACGTATGATCTGGGTCAGACTGAGCTGTAGAATGTTAACTTGTACCTTTTCTTTTTTCTCCTTCCCTCCAAGTTCTTCCTGCCTATGCCACTCAGCACAGAGTCTCTGGGGGTGATTTTCACCTCATCAGTTTGTTTCTTGGACTTGGATTGAAGTAGTGACGTAAAGTGTAGCCTGCCTCCACTCACCTGCAAATTCAACCAATGAGAGATCAAAAAGTAGTTTTAGAGATTGTATCTGGACTGAATAGTCAAGTTTTTGTTTGTTTGTTTGTTTGTTTTTGGTTTAACCCCCCCCCCCCCCCCGTCATTATTCCTGAACAATATGGAATTGCAGCTAGTCACATTGCGGTAGGTATCATAAGTGATTTAGAGTTTGTTTAAGTAGTGTGCAGAGAACTAGGTGTATGATACTGGGCCATTTTATGTCACAGACCCGCACACACATGGATTGGATGTTTGGGGGCTAAACTGGAACCAGCCCTCCCAATGGACCAAAGACACCTGTTTATCTTTTGAAATCGCCATAAAATATATACATGGATTGCCACTTTAACAGTTGTGGCAATCAGCAGTTTCAGTAGTGTTAACTCCATTCACAGTGCTATACAACCAGAACCGCTATCAATTTCCCAAACTTTAATAAAATCACTTCAAATAGAATCTATGTGAAAGCAATAACTCCCCGCTCTCAATTCCTGGCCCCGCTGACCTCTCCCCTGTGTTCCACCTTTCTGAATTTGCCTATCCTGGATAGTTCATTTTAATGGAATCATATAGTACCCGTGTCTTTTATATGGCTTATCTGATTAGCCTAATGTCCTCAAGGTTTACCCACATTGCTGCGCATATCAGAACATCACTCCCGTTAGTGGCTGGCTAATATTCTGTTGTGCATAGGTGTTTGCTACACAGATGGATAACATCGATCTGTTACGGACATGTGGGTTGTGGGATGGTCAATTTTTTGTCTATTTGACACACAGGAGAGTCAGTCGGGAAGATGAAAGCTCAATGGAGGAATTGCCTCCATTGGAGTGGGCTGTGAGCTTGTGTGGGGGAGCATTTCCTCGATTAACTATTGACATGAGATGGCCCAGCTTACTTGGGCAGTGCTACCACTAGGCATGAGGTCCTGAGTTGTATAAAAAAGCAGGGTGAGCAATCCAGTGGAGTACAAGCCAGTGAGCACTGTTCCTCTGTGGTCTCTGCTTGAGTTCCTGCCTTGGGTTTCTACCCTGCCTTCCCTCCATAATGCACTATTGAAACCTGTTGGCTAATAAAGAAGGAACCAACCAACCCACAAAAAGAACCCCTTCTTTTTCTCCAGGTTACTTTTGATTAGTGATTATTGTTTTATCACAACTACAGAAAAGTTATCAGAGCAGATTATTCCACATTTGGGCTATCATGAATAGTTTTGCAGTGGGTATTAACCTAGTAAAGGCTTTTAAAAAATTATATAAAATTTGAAAACTGTTACCATTGCAAATTATCTGACCTTTAAGCCTCAACAAAATATTACATCCTTTGTGGAGTCTCCTGGGTTTGTCTTGCCATCTCTGCCTTTAGTGAATTGTCTGTTTCCTTCCTTTTTATCCCGGGTGGTGCCTCTTGTCTCGACCAAGGGAGATCAAGGTCAAGGCAGCTTGAGAAAGGGCAAGGCTGGGAAATGAAAGAAGTAAAAGATAAAAGAGTTGGAGGTCTGTTTTAAGGGAACCAGAGGATGAGAGGGTAAGAAGGTTGAGACAAGAAAACAAAATGACCCTTTCTTTCTTGGATACAGTGCGGAGCAGGCGTGATAGCTTTCATGCAGTCAGATGTTCTGCCTCTGTGCTTAGTCCTTGCCAGCATACCCCTCACTGCAGCGCATTAAACACACACACACACAGTCAAGGTTGTGATATCTTTACATTTTTTAAATTTTACTTAAGTTTGTTTACTTTATATCCCAAGAGTGCTCCCTCTTTCTTCTCCTTCCAGTTCCCCCTCCCCTTCCTCCCTTCTTCCTCCCTTTTCTTCTCAGAAAAGGGGAGCTTCTCTCCCTCTGCACCTCATGTCACATCAGGACTGAGCATATCCTCATCCCCTGAGGCCAGGCAAGGCAGCGATGCCAGGGTGAAGTGATCCAAAAGAAGCAATAGAGTTCATGTTAGAAAGAGAAGCCCCCTCCCAAGTCGCCAGGAGACCCACATGAAGACCAAGCCGCCCATCAGTCACATATGTGCAGGGGGCCTAGGTCCAGGCCATACATGCTCCTTAGCTGTCTCAGTCTCTGTAAACTCCCTTGACTTGCAGCCGAGCATGGGGCGGAGCTCCAGGGTTCTTGTGGGGGAAAGATGGAAGGACCCGGAGGGGAAAGGCTGTGATATCTTAACTTAGAATTTTTACCTCTGAGCCCAGCATGCACTAGGTTCTTGAATTAGTTGAAATATAACTGCTTGCTCTGACAGAGCGAATAATAGTGGCTTATTGGCTAAGGCTGAGTTCCTAAGACATAGACCCTGTGTGTAAATCAGTGTGCAGGGTGGGGGTGGGTAGGGGATAATGCTCTATTGGTGAGTGCTTTGTGGGAGAACATGGTGCGTTCTGCAGAGCACAGTTACAGCAATCTCAGGGGATCCCAGGGAGTTCTGGATCAGTACGTTCACTTAGAGTTGGCTGTGTGTATCAGCAAGGGAACCAGGACTTTGTTCTTCTCTGTGAATCAATAACTGGATGCTGGTTAATTCCAGAGAGGGGAAATGATGCTGTAAAAAGCTGTTTTCTTGAGCCAGGCATTAGATGGTTAAGAAAGCTTACCACATCTGTGTGCCAGGAGAAAGGGAAGGAAAGGGAAGACCATGGCATGTTTCTCTTCTTTCTGTCTCCAAGTGTCCCATATTTGGCATGACTGTAGAGCTGCACGTGTCCCTTTTATTGATTTCCCCCCGCCATGGGCTCAAGTAGCCAGGGATACACCTTTTTTTTTTTTTTTTTTTTTTTGTGAACAAGGCTGGGGTCTTGCTTCATCATTGTTTGTCATTTCATCATTCCTAGAAGGAATGCACAATGTGAAGAGCGGTTCTTGGCATCTTTTTCATTTATCGTTGCTCAAGTTTTCTGGAATAGCTGCATGAAACTTTTGTAATCAAGATAAGTATCATTAAAAGACACAGAGTATAGATAACATAATTGCTGGAAGATGAACTTTCAAACTTTCATCTGGTTTCTGTATCAAATATGGAAACCCCAAAGATGAAAAAGTAGGTAGACGTCTACACTCAATGAATATTCTTGGCTTAGGGAAAATTTTCCTCCACTTCTGGTCAATTTTTGCTGGTCATTACATCTATTCCTAGTTCAAAATTTGGCCACACTTTGTGGGTGCTTTTTTCAAGTTGGGAACCCTCATATGAATACTCCTTAAGTGCCCTCTGTGTATAGATAACCTTAATGAGGATTGGGTCATTGTTTTGGGTGGCTATTGAGTTTTACATAGAACAGGAACCTAACATTAAGCATACTCAGGAAATTCATGGTTTTAAGGAGTTAAGATTGAGCCTCATGTTTTCTGCTGTGGCTCCCTGTGTGGACAGGATTGATTTAATTGGAAAAAAAAAACGAAGGAATACAAGGCTAAAGATATCTTATTTATTAAATGTTGCTCTTTTTCCTCACCTGCTCACTTGTACTATTAAATTTGTTTAGGCGAAGACACTGTCACATTCTATTGGTAATAAATTTTACTTAATTTTATGGTCTCCTGATGGGTTCGGAATAATCTAAATTCCGCGACTGTCTTGAAATCATCCACAAGCCTGTCATAAATTGTCTTGCTACATGGACAACTTTTAAATAACTGATTATTTATTATAGAAAATTTCAAGAACCACAAAAATAGAGTAAATAATATAATGAATGTCATGTAACCTTCAACTTCCTTCAAGAATATAAACATTTGCCAATCATGTTTCATCTATCCCCCTCCACTCCTCCTTTTTTTCTGGTGTTAAGGATCAAATCTAAAACCCAGTGCCTGTAAGACTAGTGCTCTACCACTGAGCTATCTGCCTGTCTGCCTGCCTGTCTGTTCATCTGTCTGTCTGTGTGTACCTAACTCCACCTTACCCATTAAAAACTAATGGAAAATTTTGTAGTGAATCCTTCATTGTATATGTATATCCCACACACATCAATAAAAATAGCATTCTTTATGGATACCTCACAAGACTCTCTGGAAGATTGCTGGTGGAAAAAAAAAATGTTTTTGATTATACAGCAGAAATTTTCCTTGAGCCAAAAAGTTGCTTGTGCCAAGACCAATTAACTTTTCCATTCACAACTTTAGAAGCAGTCCTATGCTCTATGCCCTCATACAGCAAACGTTGCTAGCCTTTGAATGAACTGAGAAGACCTTCCCCCAGAATTAGGGAACAAAGGCTTTCCGCCTGGCCATGTGACATACGAACATAGACATGTTCCTTAAAGTTGATGATGGCCTCACAAGTGTATCTCTTCCCTTATTTTTCCAAGCAGTAGCTTGAAACTGGCAATGCCCTCTGTTGCTGGGCAGTAGAGGTCTGGGGTGTGCCTAGTGACTGTCTCAGCTGCGCTTAATCTCATCCTGGTCCATATATTTTAAAAGGTTTCCGTGGGCTACAATATGCATATCATAATGTCTTTATCTTAATCATTTTAACAATATATTGCTAATGATACTCAAATAGCTGTGTAGCCAATTCACAAAGTTTTCATCTTGCAGAGGCTCCATACTACTGAATAATCCTCCCCCCCCAAGCTCAGAAACTTCCATCTTTTTTTTTTCCGCCAACTATATGGTATTTCATATAAGTGGAATTGCACAGTATTCGCCTTTTTTGTGAACAGCTTATTTTACAATCTCAAGGTTTTTCAGTGTTATGCCACATGTCAATGCTGTCTTCCTTTGTAAGTCTAGTTGCTGTTCCTTTGTTTGTGTGGACCACATTTGTTTGCCTGTTCATCTGTCAGTGACACTTGGGCTGCCTTCCACTTTTGGAGGATAATGTTGCTATGAGCATGGGTGTGTGTACTGTGTTTCTTTCTTACATTAGCCCCCTTTGCTGTTTCTGCAATTTACTTTTAGTTCCTAATTGTTTCCATCCTCCTAGCCTGAGGTCACCAGAGGACCAGCAGTACCGTATCATCATTGACATCTTAGGGTTTTTCTTTTCCTGGCCTGATGTGAGACTTATCATCACCATGACTGCCATTTCACATAGTGCCCGAGATACAGTATGTGCTCAGCAAAGGGAGGTAGTAAACAAGGGAATGACTGAATGTAGTAAAATTAAATTGAAAGGAAAGAAAAAGTGATTTCTTGAGATCAAGGACGGAGATACCTCCAGACGATCTGTTGTTATATAGGAGTGTTTCAACAATTCTGGGCTTTTTGTTTTTCCATAAGAAATTGAGAATTGTTCTTTCAAGTTCTGTAAAGAATTATGTTGGTATTTTGATGGGATTGCATTGAATCTGTAGATTGCTTTTGGCAGGATGGCCATTAGTACAGGGAATCTTATGAAAAAAGGGGGAGATGAAAAACCTGGAGGGGATAGGAGCCCCACAAGGAGAGCAACAGAATCAAACAATGTGGGCCCAGAGGTCTTTTCTGAGACTGATACTCCAACCAAGGACCATGCATGGAGATAACCTAGAACCTCTGCACAGATGAAGCCCATGGCAGCTCAGCCTCCAAGTGGGTACTCTAGTAAGAGGAACAGGGGCTGTCTCTGCCATGAACTCAGTGACTGGCTCTTTGATCACCTCTCCCTGAGTAGGGGGCAGCCTTACCAGGCCACAGAGGAAGACAGTGCAGCCAGTTCTGAAGAGACCTGATAGGTTAGGGTCATATGGAAGGGCAGGAGGACCTCCCCTATCAGTGGACTGGGGGAGGAGCATGAGAGGGGAAGAGGGAGGGTGGGATTGGGAAGTGATGAGGGAGGAGGGGGTTACAGTTGGGATACAAAGTGAATTGTAATAAATAAATAGATAGATAGATAGATAGATAGATAGATAGATAGATAGATAGATAGATAGAAAAAGTGATTTCTTTTTATAAGACCTTTGGAATCCCAGGATACATGCCATCTTTGGATGAATCCCAGCATGTGTCTCTTCCAAACACTTGCTCCACCCATCTACATAAATCAATAATAGAGTAATGTAGCTGTTCTTCTCTGTACTTTTAGTCAAAATGCACAAGCACACCCTGTCCCTCATTACCTGCATTTTTCTCCAAGATTTGAGCATAGTAGGTATCAATATATATATTCGCAGTTTATCACCAAATGGATGAATAGATGGATACATATGAAATCAATTTCATGAATGAGCCAACAAATGCATACTTTGGTGAATGATAAAGTTCTTGAGAGTCTTCATTGAGATAGGAAAGAGAAATTGATGAAAAGGGAGGGGGTGTAGACTGGTCTTGCATTGTACGAAGAACAATGGTTATAGCCACAGCAGTTTATCAGTACGTCCAGCAGGTCTGGTTCCTGATCCTGGGGATTTTTATATCTAAGACAAGCTTATATAAGTGTTGTTTTGTGTGTGTGTGTGTGTGTGTGTGTGTGTGTGTGTGTGTGTGTGTCATGAAGGTGACCCTGGAAGCCATGATAGTAAACCATCAAGCAGGGCTGTCAGAAGCCATAGAAAAGAAAATGAAATCACAGGCATGAGAGGGCTTAGTCTGAGGCAAAAGGGAACTGCCAGAGAAAGGAAACAGCTACGGAAGAGTGCTCGTGGCCAGAGCTAAGAGAAGCTCATTGTGGCTGAGCATGATGGAGGAAGTCTTCAGCTGGTTAAGCTGGACCAATGGTCTTGGGTATGGAAGACCTAGAGGAGGACTTTCAACCTTTAATTAAGAGCATTAAGAATCTATTGATGCTTTAACACTATGTATTCAGGGTTCTCCACAGAAACCAAGCCAGTAGGGTAAACACAGGTAGGAATAGAGGTATGGTGGAATTGTCAAGGGCAGGATGGATGCGTGTTCTGAAGGGCAGGGGAGGATAGAGATCAAAGGAGGGGAACAGAGCAGGAGTTCGGGTTATGCTCAGAAGAGGGGTCTTCTGAGAGCAGCTGCTATATATAAACCCAGGCAACAGTGAAGGCAGCTGAGCTGCAGGGGCACAGGGACTCATGAGAGACATGATGACAGGAGGGTGCCTTTGTCATCTCTCCGTGCCTTGCCTGCTTGTTTTCTGTTTATTTTGTCACCTCTGAAGGCAGTGTCTTCAGAATCCATTGCCACTGTCATTACAGTCATTTTCTTGTGAAATTTTACCTGGTACTGTGTCAGGTGATCAGCCCCAGTTCAGTGGACAATGGCTCCTGCAAGCTGCTGTCTCCCCTCGGGAGTGAATCAAAAGTTGTATATGTATGTAAATGCACATTTTGCGATGATTCTGTCCACTGAGGGTGCTCACCATCTTCTTCTGATGTCTAAGAGACATTATTCTGGGTGATACGAGGAGAAGGGAGCACAGTTCCAGAACTGTGTATTTTTAAAAAGATAGCCCATGGCATTGCTCCAAAGCCCACTTCTCTTCATGCCAGGTTGGTACTTTGGGGATCTGATTATACCCTCAGAGCGCTGGTTTTTAAAGTGCATTCGGGGTAAGTTTTCCAAGCCTTGTTGCTCGTGATGCGAGCATTGCAGCCCTGAGCCAGGGTGGCCAGGGCCAGGAGTGGCTCACCTCCGTGTATGTGTTGACTGACTTAGTTCTTAGAACGAGTCTAGGACGGCTGTATAGAATCGCTGCACCGCCATCATTTCGTCAGGCTGTCGAAATTACACAGAGCCTAGGTTCCGTCAGACAATGCTGCAGCGCCTCTTCAAACCCTTCCTGAGGGAGGGGGTGGGGTCAGGTGTCTTTGGGGGATGTATGGGAAGGTGATTCGTATAGAATGCTTGACTCAAAGTTTCCTGAACTCTCTCTTCTCTCTGCATGATCTTCACCATGTAAAACTAACTGGGAAATTCTGCGGAAATGATGACTATTAAAATAAAACTCTGTATCTGCCCTTTTGATTCACAAAAATATGAATTTAAAAATGACATCCTAGTCTACTCTTTGTCTGTACAGAGGAAACACTGTGTTTCAGGGTTCATTTTTCCAACTATGGGATTTCAGCCCAGATAGAATTCAGGAAGGACTTGTAAATACATTCCTTTGCTGATTTTTCCCTGTATCACTCTGAAGGTGATTTTTTCTCCCATGCTGTAAGTTGCATTCTATTTAATGCCCTTATTAGGAAAGATCGGTTAGCACATCCACCAAGTGCAAGCCCGGCTGTACATCTGTTGTCATAGTGAATTGCTTGTTTGCTTAAGAATTAAGTTGTCTCTCATTTAAGGCCATTTCTGTCTACTAGCAGATGAATTCGATTTGAATTTCCACAAGTATGTTTTACTTCACACTAGAGAGCCATTATTTTAGAAAACCAAAACATTAAACTTAAAAAAAAAGGAAAAAAAAACATCTGCTATGAATAATGGGAATATAATCACAAGTAATACATTTTCCTGCTTGTTTTCTTTTAAACATAACAACAGTTCATCGTAGGTAATGTTGATGTCGGCTGATGAAGCTTTCATAACGTAGATGGAGGAGACGTCTCAGCGGTAAAATACTTACTGTGCAAGCACGAAGAGCTGAGGTTCTCCAAGAGCCATGCATGTAAAGTTGGTGTAGCAGCTCATGTAATTCCAGCCTTTATGTACCAAGATTTGAGGTGGAGACAGAGAATCCCTGGAAGCCTGTGAACCAGATAACCCTGTCCATGCGGCAGTGAGCAAGATCCCATCCCAGCTAAGATGGAAGGCAAGGACCAACATGCAGGGTTGTAGTCTGACCTCCTCATGAGCTCTGTGGCATGTGCGCGCGCACACACACAGACACACATGCTCAGAGTTAATAAAAACATGTTCATAAGAACTGCATGCTGATTAAATTAATTAGGCACCCGAATAGTGAGTGGGAATTGCATGATATCCGTGTAGACACCTGAGGGACAGTCACCTTCTCGAGCAGGCTGACCCTCCTCTTCAGTTTACTTGAGGTGTCAGGATGAGTGAGTGCCTTGCTGTTACCAGCTTGGAGCTCAGCATGGTGTTGCGTCTCTTCTCGCTGCCAGTCCATAGACAGTAAATTTCACCATTGATCTTTCCATCGGCAGAAGTTAGGTCCTTTTGTTTCCTCCGCAGAAAACGAATCGCTTTGCTGTGCGATGGGCGGGTAGCCACGCACTGATACTTTCCCTTTCAGTCTGGAATCAGGTAATGGTGGCCCATCATTCTTACTGACAGTGGGGGTGACAGTCTGGCTTGTCCTGTATCTTTTAGCACAGCTCAAGGACAGGAACAGTGGCTGGAATTTATCAGCAGGCTCAAGAGCTGGGGCAGAATAGGCTCAAGGCTGGGAATAAATAGACTTAACTCCTGAAGTCTCCTGTCTTACTATTTGCCAAGTCAATGGGTCCTTTCTTTTGCCTACCCCTTCGGAGTGACACCATCTCAATTTCTTTGTTGTTGATCCACACGCTCTTGTCCTTTCTGACGCAGCATGGCTTTGTGAGTCAAAACCAGACTCTGGCCGGTGATCTAAGGGTGAGTTTGATATTTTTAGATGGTTAGAAAACAGGGGCGATTATTTTGTGACCCATGAAAATGGTATGTCAGTGCCCAAGTAAAGGTTGATTGGAACACAGTCATGCGGATTTATTTACGTGCTCCTTGCCGAGCTTTCTCAGCAATCTTGAGAAAGTTGACATAGTTGAGTATTTGCAACAGATACAGCAAATGGCCCATCAAGTCTGGTTGAGGCATGTTAGGTAGTTTTAAAAAATTTTATCTACCACATGTTTAGCCAGGATCTTGTTCTTACCTGTACTAGTAATTTTTCTGTATTATGGAAAAGGTATGCGTGTGTGAGTGTGTGTGTCTGTGTATATATATATATATTCCAGAAGTCAAATAGAAGAAATTCTTAAGCATGTTTCTCATGGTTTTGCTTGTTTGTTTGTGGCTGAATTGTATTGAGGGAACAGTTTGCTTGTTTGTTTGTTAATGGTTGCCTTGCATTGAGGAAACAGTGAAAGCTAGTTCAGACTCTTAATCATCAAAGTTGTGAGATTTGTATGCCCTTTGATTCCTATCAGCTCCATTCCCAGCCATGCTATTCAGGAGTTCATCTTACCTGGTTATTGTGGACAATGCAAAATTATCACTGGCCTTTCTCCCCTCCTCTTCCCTTCCCTTCTCACCCCTTCCCCTTCTTTCAAAGAAATCAGCATATGTCTTATAAAAAATTATGTAAGAATGGGTATCTTTACATGTTTAGTTAAGAAGATTAGAATATAAATTTCATTACAAAGGTTGAAGTTGAAGACTGGCCCCAGGACCATGTGCGTGCATGAGCTGTCTTCAATAGTTCTCAGCGGTTTCTTTCTTGCTCTTTCAAAATATCTTTGCTTATTATAAATATGTACACAAAGCTAACCTAATGGTAAACAACTTCTGGGCTGATTAATTGATAGTTGAAATAAAATTACCTGAGGGTTTTTTTGAATATGCATTAAGGAACTTTGAAAATTTGCATATGTTCTGTATTTATGCAGAACAAATAAATAAGGTGCTATTTACTGCATTTATGAGTTATCAGTTAGCACTGAAGTAAACATTTAGTACATCTTGGAAGGGACCATCATTTCCCCAATGCTATTTTTTTTTTAAATATGCACTCATTCCTGCCAAGCCTCATTTCAGTTATTACCCTACCCAAGAGCAGTATCCTTGTTAAGTTGTCCAGTGTGGGTTGAACAGTGTCATGCCTAGGAGTGATCTTCTTTGGAGACCTGTAAAATGAGATACCAAGAATGACAAACCCTACTTTGAAAATCAAAGCTTCCTCTTTCCTACATGTGACAGTCAGTTTTATCACGAGGCCCACAAAATGCCTTTAGTTCCTATTAGTGGTTAATCAGGGAAGCCATAGATAAGGACTGAACTGGTATGTTTTGGATGAGGTACAGGAAACTAATTATTCTGTATGCTTTGTCTTTGATTGCATTCTCTAAGGGTACTGGCTATCTTAGTCTCATCTATAGTACAGCCATGCAGAACTTTCCAAGGCTAGAGAGTGACTGTCGTTAGTTTTCTGTAAGTTGTGAAAGAGTATGGGTGAGCAGGGCAGAGGCATGGAACCTTGCTGTGGTTCAGTGTGGACCCTCCCTGGTTCTTAGGCACTGGTTCATTTTGCTCAACTCTGAGAGACTTATTAGAATTTTCAAGCCAGAACTTGTGAAGACTGCAGTGCAATCCGCTAGAACCTCTTGAAGAATTCCTCCAGGACCCAGTCAAATACCACTAATGGTTGAAGCATTCAAAATTACCAGGTTCCTGCCTTCCACTGAATGTTCTCCTATTTATTTCACTTATGTATATTTCATTTCATTTCACAGATGCTGTGGAAACTCATTGTCTCCCCCCCCCTTTTGTTTTAAAAAGAACCTAAGCACTCTGGGACTTAGCATAAAGCAGCTTCTCCGTGAGTGTTGACTGTAGGGCAGTGTGGGAAAGGCTGCAAGTTCCCAGGGGAATGTTTGCCTTTGCATGTGTATGCTGTGCGAAGTTAATAAGTCCCAGCTAGACTCTGCAGTGATTGAGTTCAAGGGCAGCCATTTGATTCTCTTGCCATTAGTAAAACAAACAGTCGGTGGGATGGTGTTAAGCTTAAATATCTCATTGCACTGGTTACAACACATATGCCACCTGTGGGCTTTCAGCTGCCTGCCCTTTTGTTGCCCAGGGTTCCCTGATTTGCTTTTCAGTGCCTTTCTTCCTGTCATTGTGGAGAAGGCACAGCTCTGCAAACCACACAGAGCCTTTTCTACTTCCTCCGCACATTGTTTCAGTCATGCAGTCGACTGGTGCTCTAAGCTAAGTGGAGTAGAGATGTAAAATGAAGTCAGCTGCTGAGTCTCTTTCTTGACAGGGAGTGGAGATACTAGTGATTGAACCAGAGGTTCTGGATTCTAGCTCTGGACTTAACGATGGCATCCTGGGAGGGTCTTCCTGAGAGACACTGGATACCTGCCTCACTTCAGTGGCTTCCTGGCAAACAGGGAGGCTTGCAGCAAATTCAGTCTTGCATTCTTGTGTCGTTGGGTAATAACCAGTGTGCATTCTGCTGACTGTGGGAGTGGTTGCTTGGCCTGAGTACTTAGTCAATATGTCATTATCATGAGAACTGGCAGTTAATTTCCTCTTGGTATATAATGGGGTTGCCGGTGTGTGTGTGTGGGGGGGGCTCCACTTTCCTGGGAGTGAAGATGCTAAGCTTGCATGCCAATTGTGGTCGGTGCCAGGGCGTTCTTGGGAAGAGGAGCTGATGCAGAACAGAAGCCTGTTTTGTAAACTAGTTACTCCTGAGGGGAGGTTTGCTTGTCTGGAAAGACTTGAGTAGCTGCATGGAAAAATGAGGAGAGTCAGTGTAGATGATTAGCTTGGCCGTTAAAGTTGATTATCTCTCTTCATTTGGCCCTGACAGACTTCCTTCTTTTCTTTCCAGCTTTAATTTATGAATCAACTGGCAGTAGTAACAGTACTTTGAGGTAAACCATATCAGGTGGGAACACACAGTACAGGCACTTGCATTGTTCCACATGAGCTGACTGAGCCCAGGGTGGACACTTAACCTTCAGAATCCTCAACACCTGATATCACATTGTGTATTGATGAATGCAACTGTGAAATGCACACCAAGGGAGGAGTCACTGTGTGATAGGCTGTGCATGCTCCGAGCAAAGATGGGCAGCTCTCTGAGAAGTAGGTCATGAGGAGCAAGGAACACACATGGACTGTGCAGATGTAAGGATTGCCTGGAGGGCCCTCTGCTCTGCCTGTGAGTGTCGGGTGTTTATGCTAAGGGGTCTCAGTGGGTTATCTAAGTAATTCATCTAATTTGCCTTTCCCAGTTTTTGTTTGGTGTATTCATAGACATATTTTAAATCCCACAAATTGTTCACATTGCTTTGTATTATATTCATTGCTTTATAGTCATTATTTGTTAGATCTGTGCATGCATGTAACTTGCATTGAATTGAATTCCTTCCTGTTTTACCATTTCCATCTAGAGTCATTTCTTTTTACCGAAGAAGTTTTTGTTTTGTTTTCAGTTTGGAGTTGCTGGGAACAAATGTCTCACAGGTTTTGTTTATTTAAAATGTCTTCCCCCACCTCCCACAGTAGTTTGGAGGGTATTTTTGCTGGGTATAAAATTCTGCCTTGAGTCTGGTGAGATTCCTCAGTGGATAAGGTATCATACCTGATGACTCAAGTTTGACCTCTGGGGCCAAGAGAATTGATAGTTCAAAATTGTCCTTTGGCCTTCACATGTACATTTGGGCACATGTAAATGTACACACACATAAAACAAATAAATACAAAATATTAAAAAATGTTTCTGGTTGGTTTTAATTTTTGAAGATTTAATTACAACTTTCACCATTTTTGTGAAGTTACTTTTCAGGGTTTTTTTTTTTTTTTTTTTTTGGATGCCAATTCCCTTTGCTTTTACAAATTTTAGTATTTTTTTTCTTTGCTCTTGGTTTTTAAACTGTGTTCTTTCTCTGATGAAATACAAAGTGTTATTTTCCTTCTGCTTGGCAGTCATGGCATTTTTAGTTTTAGAAAATTCTTGGCCATATTTCTGTAAATTTTTTTTCTGCTTATGTTCTGTGTTCTTGTCTTTATAGGTGGATTGCCTGTATGATGAACTTTGTAACTTGCTCCATGAGCTTCTAATGCTCCTTTCTGGGTTGCTCATCCTTTTTGTTCTTTGTACATCAATTTGGATACTTTCTTTTCATTTATATTCTCATTTGTATAGTAATAGCTAGTATTTCATTAAACAAAATTATTCATTTGTTTGAATTTTGGTTCTCTAGAAATTCTATTTAATTGTGTTTATAGGAGTCTGAAGAGATGGCCCAGGGATTAACAGTACATAATGCATGTGAGGAGACCTGAGGTCAGATCCCAGCATCCATGTCAGGTGGCTTACAACTCCATCTGGCAACTCCATCTCTAAGGGACTCCACACGTTCTTCTAGAAGCTGCATGCACCTGCATTCACATGTGCACACACACACAACTTACAAATAAAATTTTAAAACTCTCCATTTGAAAAATATGCTTATAATTTTCTAGTTATCTGATGAAATAGTCTAAAGACATAACATATATATATATATATATATATATATATATATATATATATATATATAATCTTTAAATATTTTCACAAATTTCTAAACAACATAGAATACAATTTTTCCTTGACTAAGTGAGAGTTCCATTCTGGCTAATTCGGATTATTACTATTCAATAGGAGACTTGTATTGTGTTTACATATAAAACTGAATTAGGATATGGAATCAGATAATTACAAGGTGTTTTTTGAAAGACCAAAGAATTAAAAATTAGTTTTTTTTGGGCTCTTGGATTAAAGTTTAAAGCACAAGGTTAAAAAAAAGTCAGACAGGTGGAGACATGTCCAGCTACCTCGGGGAGGAACCAGCCTTACTGCACTCTTTTCTACCCAGTAGAGATACAGTTGCTAGGAAACTGGCCCAGATTGCCTCTCTCCCTAGGAGAGCCAAACAAGGGAAGCCAGACCATTAATGGTTTTGGGGCTTTCCTACAGTCAGTTCAAAATGCAACATCCCTTTTGTTTGTTTGTTTTTTAAAATAATTTGTTTATTTTATGTGCATCGGTGTCTTTGCCTGTATGTGTGTATACATGTTTGAGGGTGTCAGATCCCCTGGAATTGGTGTTGCAGACATTTGTGAGCTGCCATATGGGTGCTGGGAATTGAACCCTTATGCTCTGGAAGAGTATCCAGTGCTCTTAACCACTACACCATCTCTCTGCTGCAACATCCCCTTTTGTGTTTCAACCAATAGATACCTGCTAGGCTGGAATTTCCCTGCTTGGGGAGGACTGGGAGAGACTAGGATCTTTAAGTCACCCACCTACTCTGAGCATGAAGCTCTACTTTCAACTGCTGTGTTGGTGAGGGTGTGAGCCCAAGCTCTAGCTTGTAATAAAAAGATACTCATGTGTTTTGTAACGGACTCGGCTCCTGACGGTCTTTTGGGGTCTCGTAAATCCGGCACAACATTTTTCACTGACATAAATATACTGTGGGACATTTGAAAGTCATGTGGGTATGGGGACATTTTTCTTTGGGAATGAATGTCATGTTTATTACATGACATCTAAAATTTATGATCGTGTTCACTGAATATCATCTTTACCACAACTGTTCAGTATCCAAACAAAGTTTCCAATATCTCAAGGTAGCATAGGACCTGCTCAGAAGTCTTGCTTTACTTGGAGGTAAAAGTAGGTTAGTGTGAAGAAGGCTTTGACTCAGGGCATCTGCTAGCCCAGAATACAGATTTAGTTTGTGGCCTGGCCAAATGTGACTGTATTACAGAGTTTGGATGGTCAGTTTAGCTGCTGCAGTGGGCTAGCTAGAGGAAAAGCCAGGGATTCACAAAAGAGCTTCAGACAGTTTGACTGAGCTGTGGCATGCTGGAACACAACAGCATAGCTTGGCATTCAGCCAGAGAGGGAGGGGCTCTTCTAGAGCAAAGTTCTTGACTAAGATGTAAGTTTAAAAGGTGAGATGTTAAACAGTACAGACTGAAAATGGCCATGGCAGCGGCAGGGCCAAAGGACAGCAATGAGAATGAAATGGTGTTGTCTGTAGATTTGGCTTTTCAGCAACTACATCACAAAAGAGCCATTCTTTATTTTTAGGAGCATCTATCTATCCATCCTTCAATCCACCCATGAACTCATTCAAAAACATTAAGTGCCTGCTGTGTTTTATCCCTGTGGGGATACAAAGCTGCCTGAATAGAAAGAAATTTTCCTTTCTCTTGGAAAGGGAGAGAGACAACTAAAAACCTAATTATAAAATGAATGATAAGAATCTAGTAAAAAAGAAGACAAAAAAATTAAATAATTTTAATATGGAAGATAATGGTATAGCTATAGTTTAATTTCATGCACAAATATTTTGAATGTTTAATTTTCCTTCTCCCCAAGTTTGCCTTAGGAATATGAAATGAAGTCTTTGGAAGCTGAATTGATAGAGAAAAAAAGTAATTACAAGCTTAAGCTATAGTGGAATCTCCCGGCATCAGGATTGAAGTGGAAATAGGAGGCTGACTTTCTAGTCATAATAGAATCTTTTTTTCCTGTGGTTAGCATCTCCAGGAATTTATGAAAGTTTTTTTGTCATTGGAGTGCTCTCTGGTAAGACTTTCACTGTGTAACAGGATTGTGCTAGAACAAATGGCAAGCTCACTGCAAGGAACAGAAGAGCTGTGATGTAAGCCAGGTTTCAGTTGCTTGAGAATTTAGCTTGAGGACATAGCATTTGGATTTTTTTACTTTTTTCTTTATTTTATAAATACCCTGTTTTTTCATACTGTAGCATTGCCAAAGCATTTACAACAGAACGTAATAGTAGAATACTGTTTAAATAGTTAGACCACAATAAATTCATGTTCCTTTATATTGGGCACTAGAGATGCCAGCGGAGAGTATTCTACAGTGCTAAGGGCTATAACTCTCCCTCTCTCATTAAAACAACAACAACAACAACAAAACAAAACCATGGTCAAGTGGTTGTGGCATTTGAGTTAAGTCACAGCGAATGCTGGTTACGTGCTTCCAGTGGGCAAGCCACTATGCCACGGACAGCAGCTAACTTCATCATTCCTATGACGTGAGTGGGCCTTATCTCTAGTTTACAGTCTGGGAAACAATTGACCCAGAAAAACTGGTAGACTTGTCCAAAGTCCTCAAGTTGGGAAGTTGTTGGATGGGCTTTTGAACCTAATGCTTCCCACTCCTCCATGTTGTCGCTGCTGTTCGTGCCGCGGCAGGGTAGCCTGTGTGCACCAAGTACGGGGAGGAGTGCTGGGAAAACAAGCTCAGAATCTCTAGATGAAGATGGACTAATGGAATGCATACATTATTAGTTAAAACGCAGGTAACTAACTTCCCTTAGGGAATAGGACTCAACACTCCGAACATGTTTCTCTGTCTACAAAATGAAGACGATTAAAAAAAAAAAAAAAACTATGTGAAGAGGTTTTTAAGAATAAATAAAATATCTGGGACTACTGAGAAGGTGCCCTCTTCCTCCATTTTTCTTCCTTGAGCCGGATAAAACTGGCAAGAGCTGGTCTATTTTTTTGTTTGTTTGTTTGTTTGTTTTTGGTAGAGGGAAGACTGAAGGAAGGCTACATCAACATGGGGCAGGTTAAGAAGACAGGAGGAAAGAGTATTTAATGTCTGGAGTCTTTGTGGAAGTTAGATTAGACTAGATCACAAATGTGTCATGGTGCCTTCATCTGCTGTAGAAGCAGGCAGCATTGCCCTGGGGAGGCTCCCGTTGTTGGTTCTCTCAAAGTCAGTGAGTCTAAGTGAGGAGTGATCTACACTGTTTTAGTGTTTGTTGTTCTTGACACTATTTAATGGAGAGGGAAAAGTGTGGCCTGAATCCCAGATCCAGCCTGCACAGAACTCAGGCATCCTCTCCACAGCAGATTCCTTCATTTGTAAATTCAGGGTCCCTATGCCTTGCCCACAGGATGCTGAAAGAGGAGAAGGAGGGTATGGGGGACCTGGGACTTAGTGGCTCTAGGAGTTAGCTTGTTCTCTGTCCTTTTTGTTGGATTCCTAACTCCATCCTTGGTATAGTGTGTTCCAAGCCATCTGTGTATGAACATGATAACTAGCTGTGCTCTTCAGGGTATCCTGCTGTTGTTTCTGCATCCTGGCTCAGTCTTACAATGAACGGTTTTGACTTTGTCACTGTAAGATAGGTGGGCAATAGGCCCTTCATCTGAGGATGCTGAAATGGGAGTGCTTGGGCCCTTGGTGTGTGAAATAAGATGCTTTGTAAAGAGGTATGATTTGGAGCAAACCTTGGAAGTAGGTTTTGAACAGGAAGTGGTTCACCGTTTCTCTTTTCTGTAGTATTAGCTTGTGTTTATTCCTCTTGAATGGAGGATCTAATATCTTTTCTTGACAATAACTGCCCTATTCTCCTTCCTCTTTGGGGCTGAGTGAGGAGCTTTCCATGAACTTTAAAATGAAACCAAATGAAAAAGGCATTGTTTATCTAAGCTGTCTGTGGAAGGGCACTTGGGAGAAGAATTGAACTCTAAAATAACCTTATGAAAGTTATTGATTCGTTGCTTTATGGTTCTTTGACAAATAAGGACCATTATTTCTGTGCCCGAACTGGAGCTGGGTCAAAGAACCCCCTTTTTATGGATTATCTTTCCTGAAAACCAGACTTGCCAAGAAAATGAACTTCTGGAAATGAAAACGTGAACCCCAATTGAATGCTGCCATTCTTTCACTGCTTTGAAGGACATGTAGGGAGACAATTAATTTTTAAACTCGTACTGAGTACAACAAGATTTGTAGATAGCTTAGGAGATTTAGATGAATTGCTTACTGTTATGCATTCAGTGATTTTTATCTAAGCACCACTTCTCCCGGTTCAGCTCCACATTCCAGGTTCTACTTGGGCCTAGGATTGGCAGAAAGGAAAGAATGCGTGCACGCATGCATGCCATCTTATTTTTTATAAGTAACTTTCTGAACAGTTTCATTCATTATGTAGTGTACTGTTGATGAAATAGAAAGTAGAAAAAAAATAAAGAAAGAAGCAAAAGAAGAAAGTCACTGAGCACCTATACCCAGGAACAAATTTCTTTCGCTTATTGGTTTTATAATGCCATGGTTTGTTTCTATGCTTGTAAAAACACTTTACTTCAAAACAATCACACTCTACATACAGTTTTGGAACTTGAAATCAGAGCTTTTAGAGAGCTTTCTTCGCATTTTTTGTCTTATTTTGTGTCTGAAAAGCTAAGGGAATTTTAAACATGAGATGAATTAGTGGAGAATTAAGTGGGATTATTATACTATTCGTATGAAAGAAAATTTATGTTGACATTTGATGTATATACTGATCTTTAGAACGCTTTAAATAATTTGCCTTTCCAAGTTTGAGTACCAATGAGGGATATATGCATTATTTATTTTTAGGGCTAATCAAATGTTCAATAAATACTTAACCAAGTAAATAAATTATGTGTGATTTCCCTCTCCTCCACCTACCCACACACAGATGCAGAGGGTCAGTCAGACCCGGGGCTTTGTATGTGCTGGGCAAATGCTGTACCACTGAGCTGTAGCCTTAGCCCAGTAACATTGTTTTTACTGAAAGCCACATGACTGTTAAATACTTGCAGATAGAGATACATTACCTGCAGGAACATTATATTCCTCTGTTACTGAAAACATTGATACTCTTTGAACACATGTTTTCCACTGCCTTTTTAGGTTTGTCATAATATATTTCTCTAGTCTGTAATCTAGTGAAAACGGGAGCATGATTCTCTCGTGGAGCGTGTCAGAGTTGAAGAAAGGATTATAAGGTGATGTAACTGCACTAGTAACATGGAAAAAAATCTGTAAAAGTTTCTTTACAATGTAATTTTTTTGTTTTTTATATTTTTGGATTTTATGGCTTTACCCAAAGTTGGAAGCTGTTGAGGAGGTCCTGCATCCCTACCTTCATAAAGCAATTTTATGGGACCATAGAAATTGATTTGTAAAGTTTTAGGCCTGAAAAAAAATATATATATATGGTCATCTCGCCAGGCCTTGCGCAAGGCTTATTTTATTTAAAATTACCCATAAATTATTTACGTCCATGAGGACATTAATAGAAGGAAGTACTTTGACAGGTTCAGTGCTTAGATGAAGAAATATTTTCTTCAAGCCCAGCTAATGCTGGTGAGGTGAGGTGACAGCCAGCACCAGCGGGACTTAGCAGTCACCTCGGTGTTGTTTCCGGAAGCTCTCCCACCCCAAGTGGAACGCCGGAATCTAGATGGATCATCCCATGAGGCCAAGCAGTCGCTGAGGCTCACCACCTCAGCCGGAGTTCACGAACCACGCTAAGTGAAAGGAGTCTGCGAGGAGGAAGATAGATAGTGAGCTGTCTCTTCTGGAAGGTTATATTCTGCTGGAAAGATAGGTAAGGGAGTCTGGAAGGTTTTCTAGCTCCAGCAAAAAATTTTCCCTTGGAGTAATGTAAAGAAAACTTATGGTTTGGTGAAAGAATATGAAATCTTGGTGTGTTTTAGAAGGGCCTATTTCGATCCAGTCAGCTAAGTCCCCGCAACACAGGTATTATGGGCTGTCCGTCCGCGAGCCGGAGTCACCGTGAAAATAGCTGAACACGGAGACCAACTTGGAGTCTGTGGTCCAATGTTACCTCTCCAGGACTGAAGGCAGATGGCGGCCTAGAGCAGTGGTTCTCAACCTTCCCAGTGCGGCGACCCTTTAGTACAGTTCCCTGTGGTGATCCCGCAACTGCAACGTTATTGCATTGCTATTTCGACTGTAATATGCGCTACTTCTCTGAATCATAATGTCAATATTTTTTTGGAGACAGGGGTTTGTTTGCCAAAGGGGTCTGGCTTGAGAACTGCTGGCTTAGCCTCCCTGTTCAGCATGAAGTAGCTCAAGCTTTTGCAGTCATGGCTGTAGGCAGATTTGGTGGCCTTTGACCTGGGTCCCTGTGAGTCGTGTTGTCTTGGTGAGTTAGTCTGTAGCGGCCCATTCTGTCTATGGAGACGTCCTCTGTGGTGGTCCCGGAGACGATGACGTGCATGCTCTAACAGTTGAGAGCACTGCACATTAAGGTGCGCCGGGGCGGTTTGTAGCGCTGGGGACAAAGCAGAGTAGCTGCTGAGAGAACGCTTCCTGTGTTTGACTTCAGGGCCTTGTGGACACGTCTTATATTTGTCCCGTAGCCACCAATAAAGAGGATTCTAAAAGAAAAGAGAAAATAATGGCAGCCACAACAGAAGCCTTCACCTCCATAGTCTTCCCCAGGGTAGAACACAGCAGTCAGTTGTCCAGGGCCCAAATGGTCAGGCTTGAAAATGTACACAGGAGGAACATTATACAGACTGAGCAGGTCATATTTAGGAATATATACATACATGTATATGTGTATGTATGTGTGTGTGTGTGTGTGTGTGTGTGTGCGTGTGCATGCATGTCTGTCCCAGTATGCCTTCCATGTAGCTTGTGTTTCTTACATTGTTGGTTGTGAACCTTGCCTTTAATGGCTGAGCCATTTCTCTGTATTGAATAGTGTGTCCATTGGTTGGCGGAGGAAAATACGGCTGAGGAAATTAAGGAAGGAACAACCCATCGAATCATGTCTACTCCTTTAATCATGTCTCCAGTGTGGCAGGCTAAGGGGGATTAGGCTAAGGGGCTCATAGCCTGGTCTAGCGAGGCTGCCCAGAGCGTAAATAAATGCTGTCAGTTTGAGAGGGTTCACAGATACAGTGGGTTAAAGAGTGGCTGAGGAGCTGCACCCAAGTGGGGGGGGGCGGTTCAAGGTCAAAGGGCTTCACCCCTGAGGTGGCAGCTGGCTTCATGAACCTGCTCTGGAGATGTCAGGACAGAGCAGGGACTCCAGGAGGGGAGTGGGATGTGAGAGTCTGTCAGGGCAAGCCCGAGGCTTGACCTGGGACTGTGAGATTCAGCCTGTCCTTGGAGATGGGGAGAGGCCATGGAGTGTCTGCATTTTGTTCCGTTGGAGCTGAAGACGCACTGCAGAGAAGCGCATAGACAGTGTTCTTAGAGCAGATCAGTGTTTCACACCCAGCCAGCAAGGAAGTGTGGCTACTGTTGAGGTAGAGCAAGAGCAAGTGTTGGGAGCCTGTGTTAACATGCCTTCATCAGAGCCACCTCTCCATAGCCAGAAATAGATTTCTGTCCAATCTCTGAACAAGATGGGCCAAAAGTGACTTTAAAATGGGTCCAGTTGAAATAAGGATCTAGCATGATGAAAAACAAGGGATTACGAAGGCATTTCTGAGACTTTCAGCTGAGCCCAGGTTTGTTTCTATTCATGCCATTATATTGTAATTTCCAGATCGTTGAATAATATACGTCATAAATTTGTGTTGATTTAATTAATACCCTTGTGTTCCTGATAAAAGGCAATGGTGAGGTCCTTATGGACGACATTCATTCTTAGGCTTCATTAGTGCCTAGTGTTCCCAGGCACAGAGTAGCCACCTCATAGGCCAGTGCTGCTGGATCGGTGTTAAAATGTTAAACTGCTCCCTCACACGCTTCTCATCACTGGCAAATGGTGAGACACGTGACCCAGCGAGCTGGCAAGGCAAGTTGGCCATGAATCTAGTATCTGGTGGTAAATCCTGCTTTTCGGATGGTGACTAGTGCTGGTCAAAGTGTCATTTTCTTTGCAGCCTGCTTGGATGGCTTCTGCTAGTTAGCAGCATAAAGAAACTTCAAGTCTATGAGCCGCGTGTCCTCCTGAGGTTTCAGGCCCAATCGATAGTTTTTTACTCTGGGTATCGACAGCTCTCTGCTGAATGCCCTTGTCTTTGGCTACGTGGGCTGACTGTTGTGAAATGGATTACACGCTTTTATTGCCACTCGGGGTTTAATCAGTGCCCGGCATGTCCTATGCGTGGTGCGTCTGCAACTTTCTTTTGCCTTTTTAAACCGCCTGGGACCTGGGCTATCGATGGTGCTGTGTGTGTGAGTTGCAGACCTTGACTGATCAGTTTTTAACCCAGGGCTTCTGCTTCCTTGCAGGATGCCACAATTTGGAAGCCTGATTCATGCCAGAACTGTCGTTGCCATGGTGATATCGTGATCTGCAAACCTGTCATTTGCAAAAACCCTCGGTGTGCCTTTGAGAAGGTATGGTTTCCTAATGGTATCCTAAACTTACCCGTAACGTCAGCAGATGATCAGGTTTTTAAATCTTTGGTTATGTTTCTACAATGATTCTGGTCTCTAATTGGAGGCTGAAGGAAGTGTTCCGTACGTAAGAACATCTTCATTTTCATTTATTGACCATTTATTCCCGGCAAAGTACTTGGTTAAAGGTTTTACAAATGTCACTTCATTTAGTGTGATGGGATATTAGTGTCTTTTCCCACTTTACAGCGAGTAAAGTAAAGCCTGGAGACTGTGAGCAATTAGCTGTGACCATCCAATGAATAAACTGCCGCTCACATACTTCGCCCTGCTCTGACAGGTGCCAGCACTGTTGACAGCAGTCATGGCTTCTCCTGAGTGGCCTCAAGTCAGGACTGGCTTCTTAAAGATGGATTTGCAGAACCAGCTTGGATCTGTAGCAGCACTGCTATGCTTCTGGACCCATGGGGAGTGGGGTCTCCCTACTCCCTGACTCTAGCACCACCCTTAACTAAGCCAAGAAGGTCATCCCTCCTTTCCCCTTCCCCTCTGTGAAAGTCTTCGGTTTTTTTCTTCAGTTGGATTTTTTTTTTTTTCCTGGATTCAGGCTCTTTTCAACTCAATCTATTTAAAAAAAAAATCTTAACTTTTAAATGCAAAAATCTGAAGCTCTCCAGGGAAGAACAATTATTTTCTTTAAAAAGCATCTTGTCAGTTTCACAAACCCAGTTAATTTTGTTGTTGTTGTTTATTCCTTTACTTCCCCCCCTCCAATAATTAATCTGGATCTTTCTGCCTCTAATGGTAATAAAATTCTCCCTAACATTAGAATGAAAATGTGCCTTTATAGACAGGGTGTCTACTGCTGTAATAGAACACAGTAGCCAAAGACAACTTGAGGGAGGAAAGGGCTTATTTGGCTTCCATATGTCAGATTACAGTCCACTGAGGGAAGTCAGGGCAGGAACCTGGCGGCAGGACCTGAAGCAGAGGCCACGGAGGAGCACTGCTCCCTGGCTTGCTCAGCTTGCTCTCTTGCACATCAGCACTGCCTGCCCAGGGGTGGTGAGACCACCCACAGTGGGCTGGGCCTTCCTACATCAGCTGTTAACCAAGATAATACCCCCCAGACTCGCCTACAGGCCAGTCTCGTGGAGGCATTTTCTCGGTTAAGAGTCACTCCTCCCAGGGATTCCTAGGTTTGTGTCAAGCTGACAGAAAACAAACCAGCACAGATATCGTTTAATTTCTGCACGGTATGTTTCTGAGAAGTAGGGCATGTACAGATGTTTAAGTTTGCTAATATTGTAGTTTATGCCATGGATACTTCTGTCCTGTGGAACAAATAATTCTAGGAAATCACCATTTATAAAAGCTATGGAGACATTTCTTCCCTTACTTGACAGGAATGTTTATGTTATTATAGAAGAAACCCTAAATTAAAGGTTAGAGAGTAAAGACTGCAACATGTTGAAAACTAAACATGTTTTTAATTTTTTTTACTATCATATATTAATAATCTAAAACAATGGGGTTCATTATGGTATTTCCCGTAAAAAACAGAGAAAAACTTTGCCAGTTATTCATCTACCTTGAGAATGCTAATCAGAATAAAGAACTAGAAAAATTTAATGGCAAAAGAACAATCAATAAATGGAAAATGAAATAAACAGACACTTTAAAGAAACTATAAGTGGCCAATAAATGCATGAAAAAATGTTTAACATCTTTAGTCATCAGAAGAATGCAAATCTAAACTTATTTTATCCCTGGGGTCAGTGAAGTAAGTTCAGCTGTATCTTATTTTGTACTAAATAAGACTTTGTGGCTGGAGAGATAACTCAGTCAATAAGTGATTAAGTGCTTGCCCCACAAGCTTGAGGTCCTAAATTCCATCTCCAGAATCCATGTTAAATGAGCAGCAAACCCTAACACTGAGTTTAATGCTGTGCACTTATAATCCCAGAGTGTGGGAAGCAGAAACACAGCTCCTTGGCTTTCTGGCCATCTTAGCATCTGAAAGGCCAAGGCAAGGAGATTAGAGTTGGGGGCCATACTTAACTCCTGCTTAATCTTTTGTTAGTCTCTGTCTTGATCACTCTGCTTCACATATTGAGCTACCTTGGTATTCTCTAAACAAAGGAACAGACACACACACACAATTAAAAAGCAAACCAACCAACCAACCAAACAAAAAGCAAACAAACAAAAAACACAACCAAAGAACAATGGAGTACAAAGGCCCCATGGTAGAAGTATATCCAGTATATGAATATACATATATATAGCAAAGCTCTCTGTCTCTTCCTCTCTTTTTCTCTTTTTCTCCCCCTCACAGCATATATATATATATATATATATATATATATATATATATATATATATATACACAAAACAAAAATAATGGTCTTACATATTTTAAATGGCTAAAATATCAAGGCCATAATTTTATTTAAAAAATGAAATTCTTGTTCTCTGTTTATAAATAAAGTTTTATTGAGATACAGGCAGCCTCACCTGTTTCTGTGCTGTTCTCAGCCACTTTATTATCTTCATGGTAATTGTGGAGCTCTGATGTGCACTGCATGGGGTCTCCCGATGCTAATACTGACTCTCTGGTCTTTCACAGACAGTTGTTCTGTGCCAAACTAAGGACCTCACTTTTCCTACTGTTTCTCAACTCAGTAAGCCCATTCTCCTAACTCCTCAGGCCAGATAACTTAGACCGCTCCTTGTCCCTCACCTTCTCCTATGTCCCACATCCAGCAAAGTTGCAAGTTCCCAGCTCTTCCTTCCTTGGCTGTGCATCGCAGGTCTGCTTTCTCTGCTCCCACACAGGCCCTTTCCCCTGGATTCCATGGTATCTTCCCTCGGCACCCTCTTGGTCTGGCTGTTTCTGAGCCTGCCCTTTTCGCAGAAACACTGGTGCAGTAGCCAGGATGACCCTATTAAAACTGAAGGCAGCTCATGTTGCTTTAAACCCTTCCCAAGGCTTCCCTTCTCAATTAGAATAACTACTCACAGTGTTCTTCACACTGCTATTGTAGACCTCTAATTAAACTTCTGTTAGCCTTTCTCCCGCCCACTCTGCTTTTGCTATTGAACTTTGTTTCTGCTGTCTGAATAAACACACACACACACACACACTCACAGGTTTGTAGGTTTGTAGGTTTGTATATGCGCACACACTCCCCCCAACCCCCACATCTGAGAAAGAATATTTTCAGTGGAAACAGCAAAGTGCAAAATTGTCACGTCAGAAGCATACATGGCACATGGCTATCATATGTATGTATATATGTGATCATAAATAATGTATGTCTATGCATAAATTCATTTCTTAGTCCTGCACTTTCTTTAAGTCATGCCTGAATGCTCTTCTATTAAAAATTTCGACTATCCACCACCTAGCACACACTCCAACTCTCGCCTCTGCACTTCCTCCTTTTCTTGACACTAATTACTATCTGATATACTACACATTTTACTAATTTCTTGTGTACTGTCTCCTTTTCTTCACCTTATTTCCTTAATATCCGCATCATTCCTGACACACAATAGCTGCTCAATAAATGCTTTTGAATGGTGTGTGGAGGAAGGCATGAGAGATGAGGCTAGAGAGTAAGTTCAACATTACAGAGAAGTTTGTAGCTATGCTGGGTAGCTTAGAGCTTAATATTTAAGACGATATAGTCTCATGACATTTTCATGCGTGAGGGGACTATCCAGGTTTCCTTTTACAGAGTTAATATGTAATATTATAAATGAGGATGTCAGTCCAGCAATGACAGCAGCCCAGGGGAGAGAATGAATTCCTGAACTACTGTGTTGGTAGTTTAGGGACCAAGAGGGAGTATCAGGTTAAATAAACATCGAGGGAAAGTCAGCAGAACTTGATGAAGGCTTAAAGATGAAGACTAAGAAAAGGAGGAGTGACTGCTATATTTATGGCTTCATGAGTCACCAACAGATAATTTCTTTCTCTCTTCATATATATATATGGATACCAGTATTTGTGGAGTGACTCAAAGGGCAAGGGAGAAGATTTTGCTTCGTCTCCTTAGTTTTCGATAGAGACATGATCAGGTCAGGAGGGGATGGGGATGACCCAGGCTACAGAGAGAAGATGAAGTTGCATGGTTGGATGTGAAGAGAGCCAGAGAGGTGTAACGGATAGATTAGAGAGGGTGCTTTGTAGAGTCCAACAGAGTGGGATCTGGAGCATGGAATGGGAGTGGGGTGGGGCTAGAGAAACAATCTTGTTCTCCAGGAACAGAAAGGAAGAGCCATGGGGAGGGGCACAAAACAGTGAAGCCTGAGGGTAAGGTAATAATGTAGTTCAATGATGAACACCTGACACAAGTAACTCACGGAAGAAAACACTTTCTTGGGCTCACACTTTTAGTGGTGTCAGTGTCATAGTATGAGGGATGCAGAGCAGCTTGCCTCAAGGGAGCCAAGAAGCAAAGAGAGTTTGCTTTCACTTATGGTTTCTTGCCTTTCACCCCTCTATCTTACATCCAGGGTCCAGTTTATAGAATGGAGTCACCCACTCTCAGGGAGGGTCTTCACTCCTAAGCCAATCCTCTGTGGCAATGCCCTCGGGGAAGTATTTATTAATTCCCTAAGTGCTTCTCAATGCAAGCAAGTGGGCAGTGAATATTACCTGCCACAGAATGAATGAGGGTAGAGAAGGTTTGGAGGAAGGGAGGGATCGAGGTCAGATAAAGCATTTGTGGCCTATGCTAAGGACATGTTGGAGCAGGTGGCCATGAACCAGTGGGAGTTCCAACTTTCAGAGTGATATTGTTCCCTTGGCAATTCAAGCCACTCATATAAAAGAGGAAGAGGCACAATAAATCCTGAAGTGGGATTTGGCTGTGCTAATGAAATAAAGGAGCAAGGAGATGGGCACTGGCGGGCGTTGGGAACAATGGGGACAACTTGACCCCTGAATGTGTGCCAGGAGAAGATGTGCTCAAGGCTCTCCTTGAAGGGAAGATGAGTGTGGTGGAGATGAGGGCCAGCTGAATCCTGGGAACCTCGGGCTCAGAATGCTGAAGGTTTCAGGCATGGGGAGATGTTAAACTTGAGCATGGCCCCGAGGCTCTCAGGAGAAGTAGAGAGAAGGATTTCCTGAATAGAGGGTGATCAAGAACGTGGGTCCTGCCACTTTCACATTGTAGTGTTCATAGTGGTGCTGAGATACAGACATGGAACTTAGTTTCTGATGTCATGGCTTCCGTGAGTGACTGTGAGAGAATGCTCAGGCGGGGCGTCTGTCTGGTAAAGCTATAACGATTAAACTATATAAACATAATTAATATGTGTAACTGTCGTTGCTCTTACGCTTAGTCTACATGCTTAGCTTGGTTGCTCCCTTTTATCCATCGTTTTCATGTGTCAACCGTGGTTTGAAAATATTGACTGGGAAATTCCGTAAGTAAACAATCCACAAGTAAGTGCTAACTTGTGCAACACATGCTCAGTAAAATGGCTCATCGGGTGAGGACATTTGCTGCCAAGTCTGGAAATCTGTGTTTGATCTCTGGGACACGAGGTGGAAGTAGAGAGTCTTGGGGTTTATGCCTCCCTTCGGATACCCCATGCAATTAGACAACTACATGTAATCAAAACCTTTTAAGCCTTGCGTGACGTTCTGCACAGCGTGATGAAGTCTTTTCGCTAGCCTGCTCCATCCTGACCAGGGCTGCAGCTGTCCTTTGGTCCACTACATCCAGGTTGTGTGTGCTTCTTTCCTGCTGGTCATTTGGTGGCTGGCCTCAAAGGACAGTGTTTGCCTTCAACTAACTCTTATTATACTTCATGATTTTCTCAGAGCACAAAAGTAGAGATGGTGACTGTTCCGCGTACCAAAGAGAAACCTTCGAGTGCTCCCCTTAAGTGAGCTGGCGTGTTTGTCAACTTAATTTGGAAGGAAATGAGTGTCAAGACTGCCAAGATCTAGAATATGTCCCACATTTATATAACTTTTATTGTAGCATATCATTATAAATGTTTTGAGAATTGTGTTATTAGCTATTATCGTTAATCTTATTGACTTTAATATACAAGTTAAATTTTATTGTAGGTATTTATGTATGGAAAAAGCATAATGAATATAAGGCTTGGTATGTCTGTAGTTGAGACATCTCTTGGGGAGGGGGTTCCTAGGACACATTGCCCATGGAAATGAGAGACTATTCTAAGCATTTAATAGCTGTTAGCTATAATTGTTAAGTTGTCCTCATCATTACCATTAGTTGATTTGTCCAGAACCCAAGCAAGTCATCTTGCTGGCTCCTCTGCAGTCTTCATTGATAGGTCTTGTCCATGCAGCCACTGTCCAGTGCTACAGCATAAAAAGCTCAGAGAGACAGGAGGCCGGTGTGCTGTATTGCTGCAGCCATTCTGAGTCAGTGAACGGGTGGCAGGGAGACCCTGCGTATTATTTTCCAGCTACTTGCATGCAGAATTCTTGGCTCCTTCTTTAGTTCATGTCTGTAAAGTTCCTTGAGACAGTCAGCAGATTGACCTACCCCACTCCTCCAACTGCCACTCACAAATAAAGACTATCACATTTCAGAATGCTTTTTGTGAAGGCTAAATCTGAAAGTTAGTTTGTTCTAGAGAATAGTTTGGGGGCATGAAGTATCCCTTGGAATTTTCCGTTCCACCTGCCTTTCTTGCTCCCTTGATTCCTTGTTGTTAAGCAACAATTGGATTATCTCATTTCCTATCTGTGTGAAATGCTTGGTGGAAATTATGCTAATGAATTTTCCATCGCTCTGTTGGCAGAGACTGAAGTGTAGTTTCCCTTTCAGATTCAAAGGATACCCTTCTGGAAAGCCATTAATGTTGCATAGCAGGGTCAATTTCTTAAAATCTCATACATACATTTTGTTCTTTATCAGTCAAATAGGATAATTTCATGACCGCTGTTGTGGATGGATTTCTGTAGTAGATTTACAGTTGTAAAATATTCTTTCTGTTTCTCATTTTCTTTTTCAGGTGTAGTTTATTGAACTGAGAAGTCTGTCTCTTTTGGTGTCTCTGTCTCTCTCTTTCTGTGGGTGTGTGTTTAATGGAAGTAGCCGAAAATAACAATAAGAAAGGTAGCATTAACACACACAAAGCCTGTTTTCATTCTTCTGAGTGGAGGCTTTGTGGCTGTTCACACTGTGGGTGGTCATGTCTCCCTGGCTAACGCAGACCTCCAATCATTGTAGTCATGTCACTCATTGCCCATTTTGTTTTCGCATCCCTGAACCGTGGGAAAGGTGAATCATTGGTTCCTGAAGGTAGCCCCTCCGTTCTCCTTGAGCACCCACTTGTCTGTGTGTGGTGTCAGGGATGGACCTCAGCACAGACATGGCACATGTGCTCTGCCACAGAGCTACATCCGAAGCCCCTATGTGTGTGATAACTCTTAAGCAGATTCTTCACGGGGCCAGACGTGTTATTAGTTGACAGGAGAGAGGGATCCTGGGGTGTCTTCTTTTGCTAATATAAGCTTCAAGAATAGCTCTTTAGTGCTACCTAGGAATCCTACTAGGTTTTCCTTGTGCATCATGCCCCGCCCACACCGCACGGCTACTTCCTGTCAAAAGTTTGTCTTTCAAACTCTGCCCCTCTTCTTTGCTTCCAGAAGTGAACCCAAACCCCCGAGACCTCAACTTCCTGTTCTTTGCTCCTTCCTGCATTAGGCCTTGCAGCAGAGCTGAAGATCTTCCAGCTATGTAGCAGTTTCCTATTCCAGTATCTTCTCTCTTATTCCAACGGAGGCAAACAATATAGTTAGAGAAATAAGCCGGTTTCTCACTCCATGGCTTTCCTTGTGAGAAGCATTTCTAGTGGAAACAATCCACCACTCCATCACATTTACATGTGAAAAGTTACCGAGGATTGTTTTTTTTTTTTTTTTTTTTCTTCCAAAGAAATGCTTTCCAAAAAGCACCTCTTGAACAGGGAATCCTTTGTGTTGGTTTATTTACTTTACCTTGTCTGTCATTGTTAGCTGTGGAAGCTCAGGAGGTTTAGGGAATCTCAGATGCTTGGGGTCGCAGGCACTAGTGTTTGCTGCTGTGATGTCATACTGAGCTGCTTTTATACACCTAGGGAGAAGTGCTGCAGATCGCGCCCAATCAATGCTGCCCACAGTGTGTGCCAAGAACCCCTGACTTTTGCCACCATGAGGGAAAAACCCATGAGGTAAGTGTTCTCTGTTCTAAGGCTCTAGGTGCGTTTGTGGGTCACTGACAGGAGAAAGCCCAATGTTAAATCTGGGTTGCTACAATGTGTTTTTTTTTTTTTTTCTTTGCAAAGTCTCACTACAGAAGTAGGAGGCTCATCTGGCTTTCTGTGGGTGCTCAGCGTTTTTTGAACAAGATGAAAAGTGTACTATTTATTCCATACCCTCTACTACATAAATATTTGCACACTGAGTTTGTGTCTGCATAAAGAGTGGGCTGGGAATGTTGATGCTGAAGAGGTTGTGGTGTTGAATAATAACAGCACCACCTTCCTTTTGTATATTACATGTAGATTTTTATTTGATAATTGTTGCTAGCCCTGAGCTGGTGAGTAGGACAGATGGGACTACGCCCATGCTCAAGTTGGAAAAAAAAAATTAAGTTGCAAAGAGCTTGAACCACTTGCCAGTGTCATGTTGCTTGTTATTAAATGACATAATCTAGCAGAGAATTTCATCTTTTGGCTCATAGTTTAGAGTTGTTTCCCTTAAGATATCTATATTTATATTTAAATATATATATATATATATATATATATTAGTGTCAGGGCCATCAGCTTTTGAGGTCTTGTTTGGGGGCCAATCCTTGGAATGGAAGTGGAGGGAATCCAATACCTTCCTTAGCTTTTCCTCTGGACATGAGGAGCCGTCCTCAGTCATGACAGCTAAGAATGTCTGCAGGCATGGCCGAACTTTTCTTAGATCATTACCCTTCCCTCTCCTCCATCAAAAGCAAGAGTCTGAGAATCAGTCCCAAACTGGATCTACTTTTCCCTCCTTGGATCTTATTTCCTAGATCCTACAGGCTTAATTGTAGATACTAAGTACTAATTTATATGCAACCTTGCGAGATTGGTGGTAGAAATTAATGGAAATAGCCCTTTCTCTTGCTAAAGCATCATCCTGTTGTACAAGGTAAAGCTGAGCATAGTGGAGAGAGAAAGGTTCTTTGCTTTAATACTCCTCTTCCACCCGATACAAAATGTTCCTGGAATTAGCATCTCTGCCTATTCAGGAGAGAGTATGGGTGAGCAGGAGCTGATAAACCTGCTCTCGGATGCTATTCAGTATATGTACCCACTCACTGAGTATAATGCTCATGTCCCCATGGACCAGATCACCTTTCTTGGCCCACTGTCTCCTAGTAACAGTAGAACACCGCTCTTTCCGTTCTGCACAATGAACTGCTGAAAGACACCTAAGCAGGCTCCACACTGGAAATGTCTTGATCCCACTGGTCAATATGGGCTGCCCGAGCCAGCCTGTTCCATAGAGTGATGTCACCTTGAACTGCCACACATGGTCACTGTTCAGTAGAGGCATTACAGGGCTGACTGGTGATAGAGTTAATGCCAGTTCATCACGATCAGAACGCGTGTGTTGTTCAAGGTGAGTAAAATCCATGCTGGATGTTCGAAGTACAGGAGAAACCAGGAGCCAGGAGAAAACCAGGATCTTGTCTGGGAGAGAGAAACCTAGACATATCAAGAGGATTTGGTAGCAGTGATCAGTGCTCAGAGATGTAAAACTGATTAAAGAGCCCCCTTGCCAGGGCTGTCCTTGAAATTCAGCATGGATCATTCGATGGATACCATCTGTGTAGCTGCGTGACCCTTAAGTTGTCTAAGAACACTAATGATAGTTTAAATATCTTCTTCATCATCTCTGCCTGTTAGAATAACCTAGAACTTGGCACTAACCCTTCTGCAAAGTAGGTACTCAGTAAATATCTATGAGCAAAAAACCGCAGGCCATTACTTAGTCCTTTCTCCATCTTCTCAGTGTCCTTATTCCAAGGTTATGGAGTAATTTTTCTGGGTACCTGGTCATTTCTAAGGTCACAGATCTGTTGTAGGTTAGTTGTAAAATCTTAATTTTGCCTTTCCCTTAATTTTGCCTTTCCCCTCTGTGTCTCCCTTACAGCTCACTCCTGCTGCAATAATGTTGAAATCTCTACACTGGATAGGAACATGCCGTTGCATGGTTTCCTGTGTGTGCTTTCAAAATTCATAACCTCGGAAAATGTTATCATTATATTTCTGGTACTTGATGTAACTGTGAAAAGGGTTGAATTTTGAGAACCGTGGCTTTGCTGGCAAATCTTTCATGGTCTACTTCTTCAAAAAGCCTGGAGATTGAGTCATTTTAAAGTTGTGATAAAATCAGATTTTCATCACAAGTTACTGTCATTATGATCCTTGTCTTCCTGTCCCAGCTACCACCATAATCTCCAGCTTCTCTTCCACATCCAGTATCACTGATTCTCCTGAGCAGGTGACATACTCATCTGCTTTTGTCTGAGGCTGGCCTTGTCACTCACATTGCTAGGATTTTCCCCTTGCTTTCAGTCCCCCACCCCCACCACTCTCTTCCCTTCCACCTAAGTTAGCTAGCAGTTTTCAGTGTGCTTTCACCTTCCTCTGAACAGTAGCAAGCCTTTCTTCACATAGGAGTGGTCATGGCGGCTTTCCTGGTGGCTGTAAATTAGTCTGGTGTTTTAGGACTCTGCTGTGGTGTTCCAAAGTGAAAGCATGAGCGTGGGGGAGAGGCTCTGGGGTAGCCTGGGTGTGATAGGAAGGGAAAGCTGAGGTGATACTGTCCCCTGTGACTGTGGTTCACGTTGGGAGAAGTCAACAGAAAGTTCAGGGACCCATGGTAGGTACCCCGAGTGAAAGGCTAAGCCTCAGGAAAGAATGCCTCTGTCTACGGAGGAGTCCACATTGCATACAACTCTCAACTCTCAAGCCACCACAAGCCTGGAGATTTTTCCCTGTGTGAGGAAAACACTGGAGCCCTTTGGCTGCCTCCAGATTGTTAGTGCTGCGGAGTTTGTTATAGCCAGTACTAAGAGAGACAGCTTTATCTCTAACCCCTCCAATAAGGTCCCTGAACATTCTCTTTGGGGTCTTGCCAGTCTTGTCAACAATCAAGGCACAGGCCTCAAATGTGTTTTTTTTGGCCGTGTGTGGCTGGCTCACAAAGAGGAGGGGGAAAGCACCATTAATCTCTTTCTCTTTCATTCATTCAATCCCAACCCGTGATAGCTTGAGTGTAAGAAGAAAGCACATCAAGATTCACCAGACAGAAAGTGGCAGGAGGCAATGACTCAGGGGAATCCTACTGAGCAAAGAGAGGCGTAAGGAGCCTAGACGCTTATATCTCTTTCCATAAGGGCAAAAGAGAACTAAATTATGCATGTGAGAGAAGAAATGAATATTGAATTCAGCCTTGTTCCACTCAAAGAAGAGAGTGTAATTATAAAATGCATCGAACATTCTGAGATATTTAGTATTCTGAATTTAGAACCTTATAACAAGAACAAATTATGTGAAGAAAAAAATATATATCTTTTTTGTTCTATTAGCAAGCCAGGCAGATACTATGACCATAGCTATCCTTCGGACTTATGTCAACACTCACTGGCTTGTTAGTTGACTGCACAGAAGACTATATTCAAGGTGTTGTCTGTAGGATTTGCTTTTGCCAAGTGTCAAAAATCTCATGTTTTCAAGGGGCATTAATGAGGCTAAAATGGCGCAGCAAGAGCTGGTTCTTGTGGGACCAATGCCTGATGCATCTGTTACTCCCTGATTTTATATGGCTCTCCTTGCTGCCACAGTGTTTATTAAAAACAATGCACTTGTGAATGGGTATGGAGAACCCTGTGAAATTATTTATATGGATGTAAATAACATTTGGCATGTGCTGGACCCCTTGATCTCTGAGCTGAGTGCTCTGCATGCATTACCAGTCCTCAGAGCACTCTGGGGAAGGACAAAGCTCTCGTTCAGGGATGGAGACAGAAGATGAAGATGGAGGGGGACGTTTGTGGTTCATCCTCCTAGGAGACGGGGGTTAATTCTCCTCCCTTGTGCTGTGCACTTTGGATCACCCGCAGGAGACAGTCTGCGGCTTCGTCACTCAAAAATGGAGTCTCCCTCCTGTATAATCTTTGGTATTCCTATAATTCTCAAGTTTTTGTGAAGGGAGAAGCCACTGCTTCATTTCATGTGTCCTGAATGAGATGATAGATTCACATGATCACAGAGCCTGAAGGTACTGAAGAGCTTTCCCCACACAGCCCTTTCATTTTACAAATGAGAACCTCAGTGATTGACAGACTGTTATTACGGTTAATTTTTGTGGTCTGTGTCTGAAAGGTGGTATGATTATAGATGTTTTAGAAACAAGTCAGTGATTTCTTTTTTTTTTTTTGTAGTTAACAAAAAGCTAGGTCTTGTATTAGTGAACTGAAATGTCTAGACACTTAGAAATAGGCCTTCTGTCCATGGCCATACAACTGTGTGCGTGCCCAGTCTCATCTAACCCCAGAGACAAAGCCAGGTAAGACTTGGTTAGGACCAGGAGCTGTAGCTTGATTTTAATAAAATGAAGTCTCCCACTGCAGGTTGTTCTATATAGTATTCAAATTTGACTTCAATTGGGTGATTCATTAGATATTTTAAACAGTAATTTGCTTTGTCGTGACAAAAGTTACAGTATTCTATTGGTAAAAAATTGGAAAATAGAAAAATACACAAGCAAAAATAAAATCCATAAATAAAGCCAGTGTCCTGAAACCACTGTTAACAGTCTTTTGACTGTTATTTTCTGTTGTTGGAAGGAGAGATGGCAGATAAGTAGATAGAAAATACATATATGTGTTTTCACACAGGAGGAAACTATATTGAATGTACAGTTTATGTCCTCCCTTTTATATAATAATGTTATAACTAGTTTCCAGGTGTACTCTTGGAGAACATTATTCTCTCTTAGTAGCCATTTGGGTAGCTTTTCATTTTCACTAAAAGGTTGCACGTTCACTACAGAGAAGAATCTCACTACAAGGTGGAATCCTTATACTGAAACCGTTTTGCAGATCGTTGATCCTTTCTTCAGATAACTTTATAAAAGTTAAATTAGCAGGGCAAAGCATCTTTTAAAAACAAACAACAACAACCTACCAAACAACCAAGCAAAACTAAACAAACACGGTAAACAAAAGTAGAAGAAATCCACAGGCTCGTTGTGGAAGGGGAGCGGAGGACTAAGCATCTTTTATTTATAAACTATTTGAAATGTTTGGCTAACAAGACTCAAAACTGTCCAGGTATTAGAAGGGATGGTTTGATAAGCACAAACCACAGCTTGTGCTGTGCCGCCAGCTAACAGTCAGGCTAATTAGCATAGCCATCTCCACACACACTGCCCATTATACCCCAGAATTATCAACCATCTCAAGTAAATTTATGTGGCATTTACCCGTTACCGCTCTGCTGTAGAATCTGTCAACTACTGCTGTACCCAACATGTGGGTACCCTTCTGCATGCCAACGTGGTCCCCAGCCGCCTCTTCAACATGCTACCTGCTGAACCTCTCTAGAGCTCCCCGTGAAGGAGCACTGTTCCATCATTTCATTTTCACGCACAAGGAAGCGAGACTGACCTGACCCCATTCCCCAGATAGAAAGGACTGCAGTGAGGGCCTGAAGTGTACAGACTAGTGCAGAAAGTGCTCGGCTCAGCCACAGCACGTGTGTGTATAACTGCCGTCTTGCGTTCTCTGGAAGTCTGTCTGGAGGAGAGACCCAGATCACTGGGTCCCGATGACTACCCGATACCTCGGTTGTTATAGTAATAGCTCAGGGTTTTCCTAATTCCGAAATATTAGAATTGGCATGCTTGCAGAGAAAAGGAGCACAGACTTGCTCAGGTAAGATAAGGCTCCTTTGTGTCTGAGATGGAAAACTATTTTGGATGCCAGCTTGAAAAAGCAAGAGAATTGCTTTTACAACTTCTAGGTGTAATCCCTAGGTTATTTTTCGGTGACTGAATGCCTAGAATGTGTGATGCTTTGATAAAAACACACGTGACATGAGTTGAAGCACACCCATCCTAGCTAGCTCTAAAAGCAGCAAATGGGAACAGGTTGCAGTGCTTAGGAAATTATTTATCAGACTGATTTTACTAGGTATCTTGGGAAGTACACCCTTACTTCATTCTGAGGCTGAGTGCTGGGGCAGCTGTTTCTCTAATCAGGCAGCACACACATAGCTGCTGACATGCTGGCTCATTTGGCATCACATCAAAGAATGGCTAGTTTAGATACTTTGGGTACTTCCTAAATGAAAGAACTACTCAAAACCTGGAGAATGTGATAACCTAGCAGAAAGTAGGGTGGAAGCATTCTGTATATGCAGATGGAAACTCTCCCTGGACCATCGTTTGCTCTACAGTTTGTGGGAGAACTGGGTAGAGGAGGGACTTCGTTCTGGCCTTTCTGCATCCTTGCTAGTAATGTAAGACCAATGGGTGTGTATATATCTCAGCATGTACAAAGAGAGAAAGAAAAAGGAAGAGAGAGATTTAAGCATGAATATGAAAGAGAATATATGGAGTAATAAGGATTGAAAGGCAAAGAAGGAAACAGATCTGAGTGAGAACTATTGAAAAGTGATCAAATCTGGGGCCAGAGTTTGTCACTCAGTAGTGGTTGAGTGTGTGCTCAGCATTCTTGAAATCTTGGATTCACTCCCTACCACCTCCCAAATAAAAGAACAACTTGATAGACGAGGTGTGGTGTTTCCCTGCAGAGGCTGAAGCAAGAGGATTACTTCACCCAAGGAGTTTGAGGCCAACATAAACAGCTTTGTGAGCATTTGTCTCAAAATATATGAGAAGGCTGTTATGGTTTGTGTACATTTTACTTGGGGTGTCATATTTTTTTTTCAAGTGATGGATGTGATGTTGTCAACTTGACAATCTAGAATGAGCTAAGAGACAGGTATCCAGGCAAGACTGTAGAGTATTACCTTGATTACATTAATGAAGGTGGGAATATTCACCCACAGTGAGTGACACCATTCCCTGGCTGGCATTCTGGACTACACAGGTGGAGAAAGGCTGAGCAGCGCAGTGGCTTGCATTTACCTCCCTGCTTCCTGATTGTACTTTTGATGTAACTAACTGCTTCAAGCTGCTGCTGCCTTGACTTCCTTGCTGTAAATCTGAACCTTGACCTGTGAACCAGAATGAACTCTCTCTTCCTGAAGTTGTTTCTGTCAGGTGCAACAGGAGAAGAAACTAAGACAATCAGATTGGTGTCATCAGTTTTTGTCTGGCATCTTTCTGAAACTTTCAGATACAAAATCTTGGAGGTAATAGAAAGAAAATAAATTTTTAGATTGGTCCCCAGTAGAGAACATTGCACTCTCTAGTCAACCTTGACAGTTTAGTTCTTTTCCAAGCTCTCATGCTGTACAAGCACTGTTGGTCTGGCAGAAGACTGGGGTCTGGTGCTAACTTTTTCTCCACTTTACTTGCAGCATGGCACAGAGTGGACCTCAACCCCATGCAATGTGTGCTCTTGCACCCACGGAGAGGTGAGATGCTCCCACCAACAATGCGCCCCATTATCATGTGGACCACAGGAGCTGGAATTCCTTGCTGAAGGAAGCTGCTGCCCCATCTGTGTGGGCACTGGGAGTGAGTATGAGCTGATGGGAAGGGACCTACTCTGTCTTTGAGGTTATAGATGGTACCTCCACTCTTGTCTTCCTTGTTCAATGTAGATCAGAGAGTCTGGATTCTCTTCCTATTTGAACCAAGGTGTGCCGCAGACAGTGAGATTGGCACAGACCACTAGGAAGCATTCCAAATGTGGAATTCTGCCGGTCTCTTATTTTCATGTTATGCCTTGGCCAGCGCCATCCCTCTATACTTACATCCTCTGAGAGGGAAGGAGCAAGGAAACACTCCTCTGATTTGACTTCACAAGGCCAGTATCACTCCTCTCTTGATAGAAGGATGAGCCCTGTTCTCCATGTAGTGTATTGCTCCTGCCATGTCTGCTGGGTTTTAGATGATGTAATGTCTTTCTCTAAGACAAGCATAGTGGTACTGGGGAGTGGGATGGAGTGGATATTTTCATTTGTGTTTCCTGTAACCTCACTGAATGGATCACTCCACCTGGCTTTTTCTCAGCAAGCCTGAACACACTTTTAGACTTGTCCTTTGAACCCATGCTTTCCCCCTGTGTCCCTTGCATTACATTTTAGAGACATGTGTCCTGTTGCACTTCCATATCTGTATGCACTTTATTAGAAGTAGGAATTGTCATCACTCCATCGTGCTCTCTGCTGGCATGTGATGATTAGAATACTTCTTTTATTAAGTATTAATTGGAAGCCATGTCCATTCTTGTCTTTCTCCTTTTAAAAACACTGCACATGGTTTCTTCATGGTCTATAGTTGTTCTGCCTCTGCAGACCTTTGTTATAGAGATACCAGAGTTTAAAACTATGCTCAGGAAATCATGGAAGTAGAATGTTTGCCTTATGCATTTTAGAACTCACCGGCCAGCTGATGTGAGCACTGTCAGCTTCTTTGAGCAAAATAAACCCTGAATGTGAAAATACATGAGGAGCCAAGTGGGGTTAGCATGGGGAGGATAATACCTTAGTTTCTAGGGTTCACTCTTAGATCTTAAGAGCATTTACCATTGCTCCTCTGTGAGAAAGACATATTAAAGGCCCTTTGCCTCAAGAGATTAGAGCATCATTTAGGATCAGCTAACTGGTGAAAATGCAACAATTCCTGTTCAAAGGGTAAAGAAAGCTCTTGCCTTGCCTCTGTGATGTCTCTGTGAAAAATTCTGTCTTTTGTATCTGCTCCTGTGGGTCTGAGAACACTCAAAGGGTGAGAGGAGATCCTCCCGGGCACCTGTACTTCCTCTGGCAAACGGTGCGTAGAACACGCTAACAAATGCACCATCCTTGAATGAAGTAACACGAGCAGAGGTTCCATAGCATTCTAGACTTCATTGCCTGCATAGACTCAGAGATGGCAAAGTATCAACTGCTGATCAGGGAACCCAAGAGAGTTCCCACTCCTCACCAGCCGTGTGTGGCCCTTAGCCCAGCCCACACACAAGTAGTTAGCTCTGAGGTCAGCATACGTGCTCCTCCCCCTAACCCTATGCCCCTGTCCTTCCAGAACCCTGTTCTTATGGTGGCCACGTGTTTCAGGATGGACAGGACTGGCAACTGAGCCGCTGTGCCAAGTGTGTGTGCAGAAATGGGCTCACCCAGTGCTTTGCGGCTCAGTGTCAACCTCTGTTTTGTAACCAGGTAAGGAAGATACCCTCAAAGTAGTCCTTTCACAGGGAGCTAACTGCTGAAGAATTTGAGGCGTTTTTTGAGATATTGGCGCTCACCCCAGGAAGCACTAGAACCCAGAAGCCAGGGCTGTTTCATTTTCCTTGCACTTTTGGAGACAACAAAGATGTCTTTTTCTTCTTCTTCTTTCCTTAGAAAATACAGATAGGCCTAATTACCAGCCATTTAGGCAAATTGGTGCACAATGAGATTAAGCCTTAAGGCTACACATAAGGAAGCCTCCAGCTTGAAATGCAGATGTTCCAAAAAAAGATGTCAGACGAAACATCTGGAAAAACTCAGAAAAAAGATGAGGTTTGTTACTTTTCCCCCATGTATAGGTGTAGTCTACTTTTTAAAGACACAGACATGGATTGTCCAGATGTACACAATTTAATTCTTATAGGATAATGATTCACATTCCCCAAGTGTTTCCTCAGGGGGTGTTCAGGATAGTGGGATCCTCTTTATATAGAGCTGATCCAATTTTCAAACTGCTAGGCTGTTCACACAAATGTGGAGAAGAGAGTCCGCTGTAAATATCTGTGGTATAGGCAGTGTTCTGTAGTTTTCCTCTTCCAGAGGCTCCCAAGGACATGCCATGGAAGCTGACAGATAACTGTAAGAGGAGTTTTGTCTCCAGTGGAAAAACAGTTCATTTTTGATCCAAGTAAAAGCTGGAAAGGAAGATTTAGTTGTTAAAGGGTAGCACTTATGTGTCAAATAAAACAAAATCCATAACGTGGCATAGTGTGACAATTGGGCAATATTTTTAAGGACAGACAAAAGGCAATTAGACATGAACTGCTAAATGCCAAATCGAGGGAATGTATCTAATAAAGACTGGATTGCATTACACACACTTTGCCAACTTTGGTGCTCTTGCCTCAGCTCTCGATTCATCACCAAGTGTTGTCCTAGCTTCAGCTCTGCCATGAATCAAGAGTGTCTTGGTGGAATTACATGGGACCTTGCTTCACTGCCACCATGTTGGTCAAGGCTCTCATACCGGGCAAGGCATGTCTATTCTTCATATATAGTGAGGGCAGCTTCACAGTTTGCCACCATTACAGTAAAGGAGACGGGGAGAAATGGAGTCCTATTGAGAAGCCTCTGTTTTAAATTGCAAAAGAGCCACATACTGCATATGAGGGTCAGACACTGGAATAATTGAAAGTACTATTTCTCATGTCAGAAAGAGTAAGCATATACTTTTGCTCCATTCATGGCGTTCACTCATTGTTTCCCCCAATTTTATGTAATTAATGTAAAGGGTTCTGTAATCCTTACAACAGCCCCATGAAGTAGGAGCAAGTTCTACTCTCCTTATTTTTGTATCAAAGGAAACAGAGGGATGGGAAAGGTAAGTAATTTGTCCTAGGAATGATGGCCAGACTGAGCAGTTCTATAGATAGCCTCTGACCATCACGCCTGTTACATATTTAGTATAATGATCCTGGTAACAATAGCTGAGTCACGCGTGACTGGCTGGGCTGTAGCTTCTATGTGTTTGTTCACTAAATGTAAGAAGAAGAAAAGCAAGCGTGTCACCAGAAACCCATTTTCCAGAGCTGAATAGTGGAACATTCTAACCCATCTTAAAAGATTTCTATGACTTAGGAGGCTTATCTGTGCGTTTGTTTTTATTTATGACCGGAGGCTTCCTCCCTCCCACCCCCGCTAATTAAGGAAAGTTTGGGAAGGGCAGAAAGCAGAATGAAAATAATCCCTGATGCTAAATTTCTTTCATTGGTGAGTTATTCCAGTTCTGATAGACAAGTAGAGATTCTTGCTCATTTGGGTGCATATGATCACATTCTACAAGTTGGTGGTTCTCCTTGGTACAAAAGGAAGTGTCTGTCCTCTGTGTTCAGGTGAGGAGTAGTGATTCCTTTGATGAGATAATGAATTTGAACTGAATTGCCTCTTCTCACCATTTGTCCAGATTCCTTGTCAACGGTATACCACAGTCCCATCGCCATTATCATCACTAAGTAAAATGACCTTTGCCGTTTGATGAGACGAATTCCTGATGATGTTTACTTAGTTACTGCGCTGAAGCAGAGCTCCCTAAGTCAGGGCCTCAATTGTCCTAGGCAAGTGCCCCATCACTGAGCACTGAATTCCACAGCTCTCTCACACTACTGAGTAATTGGTTTTGTACTGCATCTTTGGATTTTTTTTTTTTTTCAAGAGAGGTTCTTTGTATGTCCTCCGAGCTTTCACATACTTGAGAATTATTTTCTTGCTTACTATGTACGGAAAAGACAATTTGGAGTCTTGCGCTTAGAGGGCTGTAGACTCATTTCTACTGAACTTTTGGGTTACAGTGTCACAGAGAAGTCTAAGGTCTGTGTTCTCCCCTGCTTTGACCCTTGTTGCATACAGTCCTTTCTCTGTGCTCCGCTTTTATTAGAAGTTCTCATAACCACCTTCTGGTCTCATGTTTGGGACTTTGTTTGACAAGGGGTCTTAGGGGAAACATCTCTTACTGTAATATCCCCTCAACCATCACCTGAGGACCAAGGTAATTTTTTTTAAGTTCTCCTGTAAGCTGCCTTGTGTCAATTCTGTAATTTACAGCTGATGTTGCCATGGTATATTCTTGTAGCAGGGTTTTAAGCCCCTATAATTCAAACATCTTCCAGGACATTTCTAGGTGAAATATGATTTGGAAAAACCCACTCCCCATGTATGAGAGCCGTCTGCCAAAGATACAAGGCTTGGGCAACTGAAAATAGGGAGGCAGATTCATGACCACATGAAGTGGAGTTCACTGAGGACTTTCTGACAGAATTCATCTTGGAGTCCAGCAAGACAGATACATTCCTACATGCTGAGATGGGAGGAAGTCGTTTGTTTGTGAACCTCAATGAGTGAGGGCCTCACCAGAGTGTGTGTAGCCTTCCTCAAAACCTAGCAGTGTATCAAACGTCGGTGGACAGCACACATGCTTGGCTAATTGAATGATGCTCTCTGATGGGGCTTGGGATGCATGTCAGGCTCATCTGAGTGGGCAGGTTGGTGGAAACAACCAAGATGGCCATGACTTTGGCAATCAAGGCTTTACATGTGTCTTTTCTTATATTTTTGCCTTTAATATAGAGCCCTTTTCTACTGTATTCCAGTGTTTTGAATTATTTTCCAGTTTGGTGTTAAAAAGTCACTTCTGTTCCAATTTTTATTTCTCTAGAAATAGCTGTGACCTTTAGGTTGCTTTACTCTTTTTTTTTCCAGTCATTTTCTCGTTTATTACTTGGTCCTTTTCCTCAGCTTTGAGGAGAACTTCTTAACTTTATATTTACTATTTCCTGGACTGAGGAAAGGTGCGGAGATGAGAGAGGAACAGAAGCAAAGACCTCACTCATTCTCTCGCTTATTAGACTACACTCTCTGCCTCCTTACACTGCCCCTCCCCCACCATCCAGTCTTCTTCAGAGCTACCTTAAGAGGCTGGGCGTATTTCGGTCAGAGAGATCATTCTTAGTACACAAAGCCCCAGGTTCAGTTTCCCAGCACAAGAAAAAGTAAATGGAAGAAAAGAAACAATGAGAAAAGAAAAGTCATTGAAGTTTGTGTCTTTGTGTCTTGATCTCTTTATGAATGCTGCTGAGTCAATTAAAACGCAGTACATTTTAATGGTTCTCCTTTGGCTGTCTTCTAGAGTGCTCAACTCTCAATAAATAGCTTTGAATTTAAAATGAATAGGAGTAATTTCTCTTCCTTATCATTTATTCTTTGGGTGCCCCCCACATCCTGTTTTTATTCTTGACCAAGAGAAATCTTTTCTTATGTACTGCCTGAATGTTGCACCGATAGTGGCCTGTCCTTCACTCTGTCCCCATGGATGTGTGGCCAGGTGCTCAGGGCTCTGACCCAGTTTCACTAGGTGTGGCTGTGCATGCTGAGATAAGATCTTTCCCATTTCCCCTGCCTGGTCCACTCACATTCTCAATGCTAGGAACAAAACCATCACCTCCGGTTTGCACTGTTGTCCTGAGGGCCTTTTCTGTTTCTCTGACTGTGGTTTTCACAGTTAGCCACCCAGGTTCTTAATCACTTTCTGCAATCCCCTTAACAACCCTCCCCTTAATGTGGTGTTGTTACTATTATGGGCTGTAACTAGATGTAGAAAGGTATGAAAGGTTGGGAATCTGGGGCTCCCACTCCTCCTGCCTCATAGTCTGTGATCCAGAACGGCTGGGGGTTGGGAGGAGATGATGAATCTTATTTGTGCTTCTACTTACACAGTGAGAAAAGGCCACACAGTGTCTTATAGTCAGTAAATTCCTGGCAATGATGGGAGGATGGTTGTCAGGTCTACTTTATTTGTGGTGCCATCTCTCTGATACCCTTCAGTGTACTATGATAGAAAGTTATTTTGCCAAGAGCTCTCGGACACGACGTACTGTAAGCTTCATTATCGCAAGAGTCTTTATTTAAGGGCAACCATAATCCAATATAGTCTTCTTGGTAACTCTCCCTCCCCGAATGTAATCACATTCACCATATTTTCCAGCATTGAATTTTTGCAGTTATGGAAGCTATCATATTGACACACATCTTTCTGAAAAGGGCAGGATTACATAGTTGCAGCTTTGTATGCTATACAGTTGATATAACTGATGTGCTCTGCCATTGTAGCATAAAGAGGATTGACAATATATAAAGATATAGGTGTGTATATATCCAATAAGATTTTATTTATAAAAATAGACGGTAAGGTGGACATGGTTCATAGTTCATAGTAAGACCATGTATTTGAAAGAAGTATCTGAAAACAAGAAAAGAGTAGTGTTAAAGCATTTGCAGTGGTTATGTTGGTTAAGACAGACTGAGGGGCTGGGGAGATGACTCGGTGGTTAAGAATACGTCTCGTTTTGGCAGAGACCTGAGCTGGGCAGACATGTAGCTCCAAGGATGCAGAGCCAGATTCTGGCCTCTGTGGATCACCACACACACATGTGCGCACACACACATAATACAATACAATAGATCTTGAGAGAAGACATAGCACGGAGTCTGCGTCCTCAGGACGGGGAACGAGCAAGGCTTGGTTCACTTGTGTACTACTGTGATCTTCCTGGGTAGTGTGAAGATTATGCCTCTACTTCACTTCAGGAACCAAAATTTCTTTGAGGAATTCTGAAGTCCAGAAATGCTCAGTTTTCCCATTGCCTATCCAGTTTTCACATATGCTGTTGAACATCGATGGCCATGACTCTTTACGTACAGGATAATAAGATCTCTCTACAAAGAAAATACCTGCTGCTTTAATTCCTGTGCTTTAGCCATTTGCAACAAATCTATGCGGTAGTGATGAAGAAACTTCAATGGCAGTGTGTAACTGAGTTAAATGATTGTGCAGGAGTATTACTGAAACTTTCTATGAAGAGTTGCCATGGTAGGGCCCCTGTCCCTTCTGTCTCAGGTATTCTGGTCTCCTTGTTTTTCCAGAAGGAGTACCAGAGTAACTATGAGGGTGAAGTTTTTTTTCATTTTCAGAAGGGAAAGCGAGGTGACTGTTCTGGAAGATTTTGTCTTCTATGTAATATCAGCCACTTCTTAGTCATGGCAACTTAGTTTCTTCCCATCCTTCTTCCCCTTTTAACTGCTTTTCCATCCGGATATTGAGGAAGACTGTGTGGATTGGTGGGAAGCTGACTGTGTGTCATTTAGGAGGATACTGTTGCTATGACAACAGAGATGAGTGCCTGACTTTTCTCAGGTGCTGGTTGTAGTGGTAGAGATGAGGATGAAGAGAAAGGGCAGTTGAGGATGGTTCTCTGGGCGTAGGATCTCTGTCACATTTTCTACAGAGCCTGTTCTAAGATTTCTAAAGGATGATTGACTCCTGTTTGTGTTTAGGACATCCCTAATACCTGTGTAAACATATGGATTAAATCAAGATGCAGAGGCATGGTGAAACAGCTGATCCAAGAAGGGACTACCTTTGCCTTCGAGTTTAGATGTGAATCAGGGGGAGGACATACATACTTACGTGTTAATATGATTGGGACTATGAAGTTGTACTTCAGCCATTTACTATGAGCAGTCAGCCAAATAACCTTAGGCAAGTTACACAACCTTTCTATTGTTAGTGTTCCACGTAAGGCTAGAATAAGGCCATCTACTTCATAGAGTCATGTACAGGACTCAGGATATGCCTGGCGAAGACAAACATTGTTTTATTTTTTATAGTTGCTTAGGCTTTGATGGTTTTTAGTAAAAGACAGGATATGTACACCCTCTGTAAGGTTCACACTGACCTTGGGGAAACTGATGCTTACCAGAGCTCTGGCTTAGAAATGAATGCTGAGTGGCATGGATCGCTGTCAGACATGCTTGCAGCATGTGGCTTAGAGGCCTGTGAGTTTGATTTTTCTACAGATGTGGATTTTATTAATACTTTCTTTTAATGGATTGTCCCTCTTTGGGTGTCAAGGATGAAGTTATTGTTCGAGTCCCTGGGAAGTGTTGCCCGAGGTGCTCAGCGAGATCCTGTTCTGCAGCTGGCCAAGTGTACGAGGTAACCTCTGCGGGACGCATGTGGGCGTTCTGATGTATGTTCTCACACTCCTGTCCCGTGCCTTCCAACCGGAGAACCGCCCAGCCCTTGGATCTGACTCGTTGCCAGGATTAGTAACTCAGTACATAAGTGGCTTTTTTCCCCTTCAGTACATGAAAAGCCTTTGTGAAAAAAAGTTAAGCTGAAAGGTATTATAAATATGAAAGAATGTGCTGGCAAGCAGAACCCAGTTCACGAACCTTGGGAAAACTTAACTGCTCACACATATGCTGTAGAGAAGAGGAGCTATTGCTAGTCACTGACAGTCTATGCTGAGTTTCAAGGAGTCACTGACAGTCTATGCTGAGTTTCAAGGCTCTGGGGATGTCTGTCTCTTTTGCTGAGTTTTATGCACTGATATCTGGGGACAGCCTTGCCCCGTATTGCACTGGGAAGAAACACTGGCATGGCAAGAGTAGACAGCTTAGGTCATTGAGAGACTGAAGGTGGAGAAAACTGCAAAGTGAGTGTTTCTATTGAAACTGTCCAGACAGCCATGCCTGACCTCTAGGAGGTATAAAATAAAGGTGACTTCAGCAAATTGAGTGAATGAATAAATGTTTTATCCTAGGAGTGCTCAGCTACATCCAAAGTCATACCATTCTGAAGCAGAAAAACACATGCAGAATAAAACCAGCTTATTTTCTTGCTTATTCACCACAATAAAGAAGGCTAAATAGAAATGTAGGATTGTGGCAGTCGGTGGGGAATCTGCAATCAGAGTTGCACTAATTCTGGACGGTTCTCTTAAAATGTGAATGAAAAGAGTAGTTGGTACAGAACTTTCAAATTAAGGTTTGTTTTAGTGTGTGCGTGTGTGAAGTCCTGAAGAGGCACTGGATTCTTGGAACTAGACTTACAGGTGGTTGTGCTTCCCCGCATGGGTGCTAGGAACCAAACTCAGGTCCTCTGTAAATTGTGACGGTAGGGAGAGATCTGATCAATTCAGGTCTCAGTGTTCTCTCCACAGCGGTGTTTCTCTCATCACATCTCACCAATGTCCTCTGGATGACTTTTTATTGCCAGGAAGTCCATGCTCACACATGCATTGCTACTGGCTGGTTAAAGAAAGACATGGTTGGAGAGTAATTTCCTTGACCTCCAATATTTGAGCAAACCTGGGACAACACCTATACCCTAGCTGCAAGGGAAGCTAAGAAAATAAGCACATATCAGTCTCCTAGCAAAGAAGATCTAAAGAATGTCCACAAAGGAACCAACCAATAGAGCTTTCCAATTCACCTCAGCATTTCCAGGTCCTCTAAGTGCTTGGTATTGTGACCATCGACAGATTAGATCCAAATGGAAATCCATTTACTTTTCTTTTAGAGGCCATTTCTACCTCTAGTGAGGTAATTTCACTTTTCAGGAATGAATTTCATGTGGCTGCATTAAAAAAAAAAAAAAAGTGTAGTGGGAAAATATGCACCTGAGCTTCTGTTTGGTTCATGTAGCATTTGATGCGCCATCCTCCCTTTTCCTTTCTCTCCCAGCACGGTGAACAGTGGAAAGAAGACGCCTGTACCCTGTGTATGTGTGACCAGGGAGAGGTCAGGTGTCACAAACAGGCCTGCCCTCCACTGAGATGTGAAAAGGTATTTGAAAGCACGTGGCTCACTCTTCTAACCCTGATTCTGCACCGTCTTAGAAACTCATTTCTTAGTCTGTGGTGTTCTCTGATAGAATAAAAAAATCTTTAGAGAATGTGGGCTGCTACACAGAGACATGAAGGGCCTGAAGCCAGCAGGAGAGCTGAGGTGGAGAAGAGCCTTCTCCCAGGCCAGGAGGGGTTGTGTTCCACATGGTCAGCGTCCCGGGTCTCTCTCCCACTTTGTTGACTGGGATATTTCTGTTGTCCCCTGGGGACTGCCCTTCTCTCTCCACCCTCTGTTTCTCAGTGCTGTGAGGAATGCGCGTTTCCTGCCAGAAGCTGCCCCTCCGGTGGGGTGCTGCGGTACCAGGATGAAATGTGGAAGGGCTCGGCCTGTGAGTTCTGCACGTGTGACCAGGGCCAAGTGACCTGCCAGACAGGAGAGTGTGCCAAGGTGGCCTGTGCCCTGGTAAGAAGTGGAGGCATTTCCATTTGTACCCTGGGGACTCCTTCCAGCAGATGGTGGTTGTTCCTTCCTTCCTGGCAGCAGAGCAGGCTGATGGCTCACACTTCCAGGGGCCTCTTAGCACAGAGATGCTGGGATGGAAAGTGAATGTCACTGTCTGTTCAGACTCGCTTGGAACACTCCCCAGAGCCTTTAGCTATCAGTGCATCTGGTCAGATTAGAAGAACCAAGCCAGAGGCATAAAGGGAAGGATGTGATGTGGGATGTTAGCCTATCAGTCAGCGCAGATGGCCCTCATGGCGAGGGGACTGCCCTGTTTGCTCTAGCCTTGAAACAGTGGTTTGCAGATGGGCCTGGGGCCTGGCTCTCTCTGCAAGCCCACCAGCTGCATTTCATAGAAAAGACACCCACGAGCCCTCCTGTGGACAGGGAAAGAAAATATATTTTTTAAAAGAGAGAGCAAGGGGAACCTCATAAACAATTAACTCTGTGGACCTCTGTTGACTTCTGCTATCTGCAGAATTTCTAGCTTCCCACACAGCAGCCTCTGTCTGGACCTCAGATGTATATTTTAGGGAAATTACTTCTTTTCTTTCCTACCCTTTGAACTCAATTTTGACCCACGACTAAAAAAAAAAAAAAAAAAAAAAAACAAAAAACAACAACAACAACAAAAAAACCTTTTAAAGTTTTCTCCTCCTCTGGCCTCTCCCTTCCGCCCCTCCAGTTCCCCTCGGGCTTGTGAGCTTGCCAATACAGGGCTACAGAGATCTGAAGCATGGGGATCAGTGAAGGCATTTTTTCTTCTGGTTCCTCTCCCGCACTCCCCTCAGCTGCGAGCCTAAAGAGGAGAGTTTTCAGATAAGGCTGTCATTTACAGCACTGCTACTTTTCATTCCCCCTCCTGTATGCATCTAGGTCTTGGCTGAGCTGAGACAGAGAAGGGTCTTGCCTTCATATAGATTTGGTCACCCCTACCCACCTTTCCATTCCTTTTCTCTTCATGTGGGGGGTGGGGGTCAGAATGGTTGGAAAGAGATGACATGAAACTCAATGAGGCCTCTTTCCCATCTCTGGCCTGCTGGGGTGGGGCTTCCTTGCTTCCGCACGTGAGAATGCTGGATTATTCCCCAAGGTTTAATTTGAATGGTTCAAAGGTTCATGAAAAGTGGGAGAGGTGATCCTGGTCGGCTGGGCTTCCCAGTCTCCCTCGCAGAGAGTGGCGTACCCCACTGTCCCTTTTTGTTGCACCCTTCCGTGTGTCTGCTGGCCCAGTTGATGTAGATAGTCACTTAACTGTTGTGCCATAAGGTAGGCTCTTTGAGTGTCCTTGTGGGCAGTGAGGAGTGGCTGCTGGAGTTGAGAGCGCAGTGCTCCCCAAACCATCCTGATGCTCCGTCAGCCTATAGTGCTCCCACCTTTGCCACTACGGATCAACGTTCTGAAGCTCTCAGGCCTGTTTCTTCAGCTTTTTGCTTTCTTCTCCCAGAGCATCTCCACACACCTCCAATTTTCTGTGAGTTGGATTCTAACCTAGAAACACTGCCAGTAGTGAAATTTTAACCAAAATAGAATCTTGCCAGGGTACTCTTCAGCCTTTTTTTAGACAGCATGATTCTGAAATTAGCTTTGGTTAATGACCTTGTTAAAGCCTGGTTATCCTAATGGCTTCTTAATTTCTGCTTTGCTTGTGTCACTGGTGATAAAAACATGAAAACGGCATGCCATGACCTTGAGAGTTCCTGGGATTTGTGGGGAGCCTGATACATAAACAGAAATTATTCTACACGAAGGTCCACAGGAGCACCAAGGATTATGGAAAAATGAATTAAATGTCTTTAGAGCTCCTGAGGGAAATGGCTTGAGGGAGAGCTAGAAAGAATACTGCTGGCACTTTCAGCCAGTCCCACCCTGCTGTCTGCTTCCCTCTCGACAATATCAAGGTCATTTGACTTCTAATCTTGGAGACCAAGGGTGCATTAGGTGTTAGTGTCACGCATCTACACAAAGCTATATAAAGGTCAGTGTCTGCAGGTGACGAAGTCACTGAGGCCCCCAATGCCATTTATTATCTAATCAGTTAGCAGCAATGTTCTGAGTAGCCTTGAAATCAACGTGCAGTTTTACTTTCTTAAAACAGGAGGAAATGGCATGATCCTTGTCTGTGATGTATTCAGTACAATCCCTAGGCACTGCAACATGAATTGATCAGTGATTGATTTCATATTTCCAGATGTTACCATGTCATTGAACATAAATTCGGATGAAGATAACACATTATTTCTTTCTTCTTAAAAGGATGTACTATTGACATCTGAGATGTATTGTGCTGGGAGGAGTGGCTTAGAGCACAATCCACCTAAGAGAGAAGGCGTGCATAACTGGGGAGCCTTTCCTTCCCTCCCGTTGGAGAAAAACTATCTCTAAAAAGGCTGTCCTGTGCTAATGGGCATTAAGGTGTAGGTATTCAGCAGAGAAGGTGAATCCCATTTGATACTGAGAACCCACTTAGAAATGAAATGAATGAATTCGTTTCATAATTCAGTTCTATTCAAAGCGGAAGTCAAACGCTCGCTCATTGGCACATTCCCCACAGCAGTAATCTGAAGTGTTTGGGGACAGCCAAGCTTCTATAAATAGTAAAGCTGTTCAGACCTCCCTCCCTCACCCAGACTGAATCCTCGTTTCCCGGGGAACAGGCCTTCTCGGTATTCGCTGCCACCTTCTCTCTGGGCTGTGGGAGCTCTCCACAACCCTCTGCCAGGCTTTTGCTTTGTAATAGAAGTATATACTCTGTCTTGCTTCAAAATATTGTTTTAAGCAACTTGGATTGCACACATATAAAGCCTCTTATATGCTTTGAAAGCAAGTTTCAATCTGAATCGCAGTGAAACTTTCATGGCAGCTGATTCTCTGTGTTTCTCAAAACAATTTATATGTAAATACGCCGATCCCTGTGGCCCCCACTGCTCTCTGTTGGCCTCTGACTGTGAATTTTGATGGACAGCGCTTTTTGAAATAACTTTTAGGAATTATACAGTGTTATAGCCATTCATACAATTTTTTGTTTGTTTTAGGAACTTGTGTTTTCCTTCATTAAAAAGGAAACTCATATTCCTTTTAGAAGATCTTGGAAGACTCTAGAAAAGAGCCTAAAAATACATTCTTAATGCTACAACCCAAGGACAATGAATGCTCTTACAATGTATTTTTCTTTAGTATAGTGTTTTAAACATAAACTCTCATTGTTTAACATGAGTATTTAATTTTACAGTGCTGTTTCTATTTAATATAGTTACTATACATTGGAATATAATATAATTTGAGTATTAAATATTAAAAGAAATGTTCTCATTCATGAGAAACTAAGTGACTCTTTAGTAAGGAAACAGCTGTAGAGAATATCCTGCAGCCTACCAGTATTAGATATTATTGTTCACATGAGCAAAGTTTGTGAGCAGAATCTGTGACTTAGTAGCATATTCCCTGAATGTGGGGCTGCAGTGGAATTTAAGCTTTCTAATCTATAGGACTGAGAATTATTTAGATTTTTAAAACATTAGGCATTCATTATTTTATAATAAAAATAAGTTGAAATTATTGAAGTGGGGAGATTCTATAAGCAAACATCCATCTTTGAAATGTGGCATTTCTCTTCTTCCCCCTATAATTAAAAAGAATATTAGCTGTGAGTTGGCTAACTCTGAGAGTTTCAGAATGATGAATAAAAATTACTTTTCTGCTATTTAATTTATTCCTGAGACTATATCTGTGCATAAAAGGATCCATCTGATTTGGTATTCAAATACTGGCTTGATTTGCATGCTATTGTTGACACTAAGGTTGCAAGTTCTAACTGTATCTGTCTCAGATAGTGTGAGCCTTTCTGCCACATCTTTGCTGTCCTATGACATTGCCTTGACTACCCTTCCTACTCATTTGAGCTCCTGGTCACGGGTAGGTCGGTAATTATGGGGTGAAGAGAAGGGCCCGTGCACATATCATCAAAACAAAGGAGGAAATGCACTTGGAGAGTTATGAGGTGACATTCCAGAGGAAGCCAGCTGGAGATGGGGATAGCGGGTTGGGGAATGAGGGGATGAGGTTGGGGGGCACTCACAGATAAGCAATGGGCTGAAACAGAGAGTATGCAGCCTCTCATTCCAGTCAGGAACCCAGCTGCTTCTCAGTTTAGGACTGCTACCTGGAGATGCTAATTTGATGTGTACCACTGCAACTCTTATTCCTACAGGGTGAAGAATTAGTTCACTTAGAGGGAAAATGCTGCCCAGAATGCGTTTCAAGGGTTGGTTATTGTATTTATGAACAGAAGTCAGAAATTGTGAGTATCAGGTTCATAACAAAAGACTATTAAAATTAATAGATGAAAATTCACTTAATAAGGAGATCTTTATTACCTCCTAGTGTCTTTAGACCCATTCGTTTGTTCAGCAAACTGTTATATATGCATCAAGATGTGCTAGGCATTGGGGGGAGGACTGAAAGCGGCAGCTGGAGTCTGCTCTCAGAGTGGAAGGTACTTTATAATGTGAGAAAATGATAAGTAAAACACAGATCTACATAGTCACATACACACCTGCACACACCCAAACACACACCCAAATCCTCCCCCCACCAAATGCACTCCCCAAGTAATAAATAAAAACAAAAGAAATGACAGGATTTTTGGTGGATCGGATGTGGGCTGAAACTCCACTTGCTAAAGTTTTATTTCTCTCTGCATCTGAAGAAGAAATTACTTCGATCCCTTTAAACTTGCCTTACCTGCGCACACGGAAACACGTGCATGTGGGGCCAGAAGTCAGCCTTGGGTGTTATTCCTCAGAGGACACACAACTTGGGTTTTGTTTTTGAGAAAGTTTCTCACTGATCTGGAGTTCGCTAAGTAGACAAGGCTGGCTGGCCACTGACCCCCGGGGATCTGCTTGTCTCTGTCTATAAAGTGCTAGGATTACAAGTATGTGCTACACCCAACTTTTTTATGTGGGTGCCGGGGATCCGATCCGATTCAATGTCTCGTGCTTTTACGTAGGAAACACTTAACCAACAGCACTATCTCTCCAGCCCTGCCTGGTTTTAAAAGCCCACGTTTTGTTTTGTTTTGCAGATTTGGGGATGATGACAGATTTGTTGTGAACTTTAACAAATGTCCATTGATCGCAAACACAGTGGTTTCACTGACCAGTCAGAATAGGGTTGTAAAAATTGGGAGTCAGTGCTCTAACTGGTAAACTGACAGGTCTCAATCACATCTGCCAACTTGCCAGGGCTTCTGCATATTCTAAGAGATAGTGGTGTAAGCTCAGGCTGTAAATTTGAATCCCCCCACCCCACCCCATGCCACATACTGTGATCTTCAGCAAAGTCCCTTATACATTACAGATAAAAAAGATACTTTCCTCCTGGACTGTGGAGATGATAGATGCAAAGCACTTAGAACAGCCGGTGGCATATCTGTAGTTGGAAACGTTGGTACAATTAAGATGTTGTCATCACTTGTCTTACGGTGATATTTTAGTCATTATCATTGTTTTAAGAATTTAGGAAATTAATGTATCCCTGAAAATGTTGAGTTTGTGTTTCTTTCATAATATCAGTTCAACTACCTCTTTTTTTGGAACTAAGTCACACCAGATAGAACTAAAGAAATAACCACGGATCTCCATGGTAGTCTGGTACACAGACATTCAAGAGGTTCAATTAAGAGTTTAAATTCCTTGACCTTGAATCCCTGTATATTGAGGGGAATGAAATCCATGTGTTCAAGCACAAAGCAAGAATAAGAACTCCATGTTGCCTACTGTGTCGCCTTCACCCTTGATTGGAGTACACTTTCCTAGCATTTGATGTAGACAATTTTATTTCTATTCATAAGAAGTAAATAAAGTTACGTAGAGGAAGTGGATAACTCCTAATGAAAAAATAAACAGATCAGCCTAATGATATTTTTAATGGTATCATAAATATATTCATCTTTCTTTCTAGATGTTTTCAAATGCAAGTGAAATTAAGCATATTGCGGTAAGTATGGGTTTTTAATTTGTGCATGGATCCTCACAGAGTTGTTTTAAGTAATGATTTGCATGAACTTTCTATGGGAGCCTTGGTATCTTAGCATTTTTCATAGATGTATTTGCTGACAGTAGCATTGGAAACTAATGGTGTAAGTGAAAACAAAGACAACTATACATTAAACTTGGGCTTTTTATTTTTTGCTTATTTTTCAATAATTGCTAATTGCATATTTCACTAACCATGGGCACCTATATGTGTCCTTTTCCTTCCTTCTCATGATTTTCTCCGGCCTAGACATCTCAGAGTGATTCCTGAGGGAACTCTCTGTGTGATAAAATGTTGAAGGAATCACTTCTTGGGATAATGAAAGGATAGTTCCCCAAGAAGCTGAGCTTCTCTCTAGTTTCTTTAGTTCTGCAGTGCTGTGTGGCTTCTTTTGAAAACACAGTGAACGCTTCTTCATGCCAGCGAGCTTATCGTCTTAATGTTAGTGATGAAGTGTTTAGGAACCCAGGCTGACAGCATCTCTTCCTTCTCATGACTGTGTTCCTCAGTTTTCTCCTGTTTTCCAACCTGCCTTTGAAAAATACTGTCAGTGTCATGGTTAGTTTTATTATTTTACATTAGTTAGCTCAGCAAGTGTTTGATCAGGCTTTTATTTTAAAATGTACTCTCCTATTTTCTCATTTTTTTCTCTCTGATCAATCCAGTGCGGCCTATGTAGGACCTCTGTCTCATTCCGATTTCCAGGGTCAGCGGATTGTCAAGGAAATTGCTTCTAGAATCAGTATAGATTCCCTGTCAAACTATTCATGCATGTTACCATAATTTGCTTGGCCAGAAGGAATATTTTAAGGAGAGAAATCTCATGGTACATCTGTAGCCATAAAATGGACCTGAGAAAGCTATAATTTTGAGAATACAGTATCTTTCTTGTTACTCTGACTGTAGCACCCGTATAAGGAAATACGGGGTTTGAACTGAGTTTCTCACTGTTATTACAGAGATTGTGTTTAATGGGCCTGCTAACCACTAGGTATATGAAGTAATGGTAATGCCTCCGGGTGGGTTTTGTTTTGGCTCTGTGGGGTAAAATGTGTAGACAAACACATTTTACATATCCTGGTTACCCAAAGGTACTTCCAATTTATCTCATGAGTGTGCTTAAAATCATTCCATTGATGTTGCACATTAAAAGAAGCCAATTAAAAACAAAGAACGGAGAAAGTCTGTAATTGCTTAATTCCTTGTTGTCTGATGGCAGAGTTGGGAAGGTGGGGTGCTGATGGCATGCATCTACTGGCCCCTTGGGAGCTTACTGGTCTACCCCAGAAATTTCTCTTCTGAGTCTCTACAACCCATCACTATCTCCACTGTTTCTCACAGGAGGGGGAGAAGTGGGAAGAAGGCCCTTGCAAGGTGTGTGAGTGTCGGGAAGCTCAAGTCACTTGCTATGAGCCATCTTGCCCACCATGTCCAGTGGCCACCCTAGCCCTGGTAGGAAAGGGACAGTGCTGTCCGGATTGTACACCAGGTAGGTCCATGCCCCATTTGTTTCTGCTGAGATAAATTTCCTGTCAAGAAAATTCAAAGATATTTTGATTTTTCAACCACTTTTTTTTAGTTACCTGGTTTTGAGGGTTTGTTGTTTTCTGAATTTTTTGACAAATTATTCTTGTTATCAGTCTTTGCAGAATTTGTGTGACTGCAATCGTATAACTTTGGGAAGTTTATCCTGAGTCCTTCACACTCAATATCTTAGTTTTCTTCATTATAAAATATGACTTATTTTTCATGACAAAAATTTGTATTAGTCAAATATTACAGTTTTTAAGGACTGGTCAAGGCCTATCTGCCTTCTACTATTGAAAACATAGTAATTCTACGAAATTTATCAGAGATATTCTTCATTTTTTTTTAAGGTGAACTATGAAACAGATGGCTCCTTTTGCAGTTCTCAAATGAGGTTTTAAAGTTTCAGGACTCATTAATTTCTTCCAAAAGAAAATTTTATCTACTTGTTTTGCAGTTGTGCTTTCAAATCACCTGGGGTTGAATTAGTTCCGGTTAGTAGTTGCTGGCAGGCTCTGCCACTGCCCAGCTCATTGCTGAATCTCCTCTAGCCTAGCCTTTCTCAGAGACAAGTGGTGTTTTCATCCATTTGTATTTCCTAATTAATTGTTTCCATCTGCAAGCTAGTTTCCCACACTGGCATCTGCTCTTGCCCTCACCTTGTTTTGGCTAATCAGTTTCACTGAAGGCCTTGTCAAGGGAAAAGCAGCAGGACTTTATATTTAATTATGGTACCTTTGCCAAAGTGGCTCTCTGGGCTTTGCAAAACAAATATTTAGCATGCTGTGTATGATACATTAAAGGTATCGGGCCTTTGGAAACTTTAAAACCTGCACATAGCCCTTTAGTGCCTGTTACCACTGAGATCAGTGGTAATCCTGATTAGTTTGAACAAGAGTCAAGTTTTTGAAGAAAAAGAAGGAAACTTGGGGTATCTGTTAAAGATAATAATTATTTTTAAGAGTTGTAGGCTCTATGTCTAAACTCTCTGTGCATGCCCATCTTCAGAAGTCCCTCTGATACAATGGATGACCAATTCTGCTTAAGTCCCACAGCAAGGAGGTGGGTATGACTCTCTCTAGAGTCAGTGCATTAGGCAGAAAGCCAAGGAGCCCCTTTCTACACATGTCTGGGAAGATGACGGTGGTATTTCAGGCAGAGGGAATCTTGTAATCCTGCATGAGTGTGTGTTGTTGCTAGGTGGGGGCATTTTGCATCTGAGTTCTCTTGTTCTCTGTCCTTCCTATTGCATGGAATGTACATGTCCTGTGGATTCTTCAGTCTTTACTGAGTTTTCTTCTTTGTTCTTGGTTTTAGTTCATTGCCACCCAGACTGCTTGACCTGCTCTCACTCTCCAGACCGCTGTGACCTCTGCCAGGATCCCACAAAGCTGCTGCAGAATGGAAGATGTGTGCCCAGCTGTGGGCTAGGCTTTTACCAAGCAGGCAGTCTCTGTTTAGGTATGGCAATGCAGAGGTTGAAGCGTCCAGGGCTAAAGAGACTGTCAGTGGGATTTATTCTCTAGCTGAGCCAAAAGACCGCAATGTAACAAACATACATCTATAAGCTACCACAATCATAGATGCCTTGGCCTCCTTACCTTCAGATCTTTTTCTTTTGACATTTTATAGATGTTCCAGTGTTTCCTGGAAGGTGGGTCACATGGGGGTCAGATGCAATCTTCAAAGCTGGATTTCTTTCATTTTGAAAACTTAAGTAGTAACATTACGATGGCTGCTATCATTTCCTAAAATGCTTGGTTAATCCAGAGTGGAAGTTTAGAATTGACAGAGATCTCCAAGATCATTTACCAGAACTTTCCAGTTCTGTACACAAGGAACCAATGGGCTAGACAGAATTTGTCATCCTGTCCCATGTTACACAGATAATTGCTAATGGAGCTTATCATTTACAAGTTAGCAGGGGATCTAAAATGAGTTCAGATGCACTTCAGAATGTTTGTACATCTAAGGAGATCTTACCTAGGAAAGCTCAGCTTGGGTGAGGTCAAATACTGCTGTCACCCTTATGTCTGATTTGTGAAGCTAATAATCCATTTACAAGTATATAGGTCTATTCTCTGCCTGTGAATGTTTAACTTCCTAGTCCGCTCCGAAGGTTTTGGAAAGGGTTAAGCATGTGAACATCGGCAGATGCTTTGCATAGCGTCTGGGACGCAGATGAATCTTATTAAGGGTTAGCTACTTTCGCCATTATTAATTTAATCATTTTCTTTTTATTTATGGATTTATGGTCCTCATTCTTTTTGAAGGTTGTTTAGGGATATTCTTCATAAACAAGTTGGTTAATAAACATATTAAGGACTGTTAGAGAAGTAGAGAGAACCAAGACTTTTGTGCCAGACTGCCTATTCAAATGCCGGTGTCTGATGGCTTTTGAGAAGTTATTTAATCTCTAGAGTTGGTTTCTCATATGTAAAATTGGAATTAACTATACCTACTCCATAAAGTTGTTGTGGAAATTAAAGCATTTAGATTTGTAAAGCCCTTGAACAAGTGCCTGGCATGAACTGCTTATTCTGCCAATTAAGGCTATGAATTTCTTGGCCCCCTTTTTTAAAGTTATTGCCTGTAACCCCAGAGCCTCAGGAGTGGGGTCTGTGAGAGTCTGCCTAGGAGTGATGTGTTCTAGTTAACCCAAGCTCTTTTCTTCCCTCTCTGTCTGGGGTCAGCCTGCCAGCCACAGTGTTCCACCTGCCGCAGCGGATTGGAGTGTTCGTCCTGCCTGCCTCCCCTGCTGGTGCAGCAGGGACAATGTGTGCCCGCCTGTGGGGACGGTTTCTACCAAGATCGCCACTCCTGCACAGGTAAGCACTGGCTACGCTACAGCTGGGTGTGCCACGAAGAGCTGCCAGGAGCTGTGATCCAGTTACTCAAATGGGCGTGCTTTGGTTTGCTGATGGTTTGTCCTCTGCCTTAATTAGGGTCTTCTATTGATGTAATGAAACACGGTGACCAAAAGCAACCTGGGGAGGGAAGGGTTCATTTCATCTTACACATTGACCTCATAGTCCATCATTACAGGAAATCAGGGCAGGAAGTTCCAAGGTAGGAACCTGGAAGGAGGAGCTGAAGCCAAAGCTGTGGAGGAATGCAGAGGCCACTTGTTTCTCAGTCTCTTCTGTATATGGCCGACTCCTTTAAGATTAAGTTCAAATTCTTAATATTGTAATCGCTTCCCAAGGGAAGAGTTGTCACACTATAATTTAATTTGTTTATGCTTAACCAATTTTTGAATAGTAATTGGAATCATAAATGTAAATTAAAATGTACAAAAGTTTTGATGTTGTTAATTTTGGGTTATTTACTCATTTATTTTTGAGACAAGCTCTCACTATTTATCCCAGGCTGGCCTCATAAGTCCATTCTTTGTGCTTTAGCCTCCTGGACAGTCCTTGAATGACCAGTGCTTTCATGAATGTCTCAGCCATAACGGGGGGGGGGGACGACAAAACAAAACAGAAACCAAAAACCATAACTTCTAGTGTTTACAGCTTGTCCCTTTCTATTTCCCTGTTTTCTTAGAATGGGCAGCTGTAGACACCTTTACAACTGTCCAATGACAAACAGCTGAGTACACACATTCAGTTTGATGAAATTATTGAATGTATTCCTTTTCTTTCGCCTGTTATATCAAAGAAGCCTCCTGCTAGCCCTCCTAAGACACATTTTCCCTAGAAGGAAGTTAACCTCCCTCAGATTGCATTCCTCCCTCTGTCCCACCTCACATCTAAACACACACATACACACTAACACACAACCAGGCATAGGCACATACTCGTGCACACACACACACACACACACACACACACACACACATACATACACACACACACACACTTTTTCCCTCTTCTCTTTGGTCATTTCCCCCCTCTCTGGCCAGGGTTTTAATTGGTGGTGCTCATAGTGGTTTAGGGCATTTTGAAGTGGGTAATGTTTCATTTGATTACTGGTTTACGTAACCGCCTGCTTCACATGCCATCCACAAACCCTCTTGCAAATGCCTGGAGTAGAAAGTTGCTGGGAAAATTTGCTCCTGCTCCCTCCAGGGAATTAAACCAATTTGCTTTAGTTCAGGCTGGTTGCATTTTTATGCATAAAGTAAGGAGGAGGGAAAAAAACAACAGAGCAAAAGGAGAGAAAGGAGGTGTTATCAGTTTTCATGTAGTGTCTTAGCACTGAGACTACACAACTTCTCACTGATAAGCTTTCTCAGCATGGGGTCGCCTCCCTTCCTTCCTTCCTTTCCTTCCTTCCCTCCTTCCTTCCTTCCTTCCTTCCTTCCTTCCTTCCTTCCTTCCTTCCTTCCTTCCTTCCTT
>NW_026596155.1:7695658-7715613 GCF_907164565.1 Psammomys obesus | reverse complement strand
TTCCTTTCCCCTCTTTCTTTTCTGCAATAATTATGCTTGTAGCATTTGTGTTGACTTCTCACCATTGACCTTGAATGTCTGTTGTCCAGCCCATGCTTTTCCAATATGTGCTAAACTTTTCAAAAGAAGCCTGGCATTTTATAGCGGCAGAGCTACCTGGATTGATTTCTCTTGGCAGAGTCATTTATGCTGTCACTGGGATAATTCTCCACTCTATTGACCCATCAAAACCAAAAGAAAGTGCGCAGTCCGCCAAGGAAACTAATTAACAGAAAGCTTCTGATTAATATTCATGCTTACTATGTCAGCTATAGGAAGAGCAGGAAACATGGGACAAAGCCAAGGTAGCACATACACATGGCTCTTCAAAAGAGATCGTGAGCAGGTAAATGAGATGGTGAAAAGAAGCGCCTGAGTCCTGCCAGCGAATCTTCTCTGAAGGAAGGCCTTTTGTCATTTTTCCCTTCCTTGGGAGGTCGGTGATGTGTACCGGCGCACGCCGTGCCTTATACACCTCTGGGCATATACCAGCATGGTTATACGTCAGGTTTGATTAAGGTAAATAATGCAGTAACTGTGGATGACAGCATGCCTCAGGTTTTCAGTCTCCATTTCATTTCCTTGCCTTCTCTATTTTTGGAGTTTGATGACAGACAGGCTGAACCGAGGCTCAGTCTTACCTAGGTTGTATAGTAGCCTAAACCGAAGACCAGCAATGTACTGCTTGCCTCCCTCACTCACCAGGTGGAGCCGCTGAGGAGTTACTCCTTCAGTGCGAATCCTGATTTTAGGAAGAGCGCTTAGGTTTTTACCATAACCTTTATGCATCCTTTGCTACCTGCTAGATCTGGTTCAACATCCCCTGTTGCCCACCTCATCCCACCCTTACTGACTTCATAGACCTCAGGTCCTAGGACTGGATATTTGCTGCTTGTTCTGTTCTGATGCATTTCCAGGGATGAAAAGCCCATTTGTTAGTCACTTGCAGCCTGGTGTCAGGCCTTATCCAAGTGTGGGTACGTTACCAGTATTGCCTTGCCCCTGCCTGCATGCCTTGTGTTCTTACCGTCAGTGCTGTGGTTCCATTGCCTCACTTTGGAAGTCTGGTATTAAATCTAAGTCTCTATCCAGGCTGAAATCTTAAGGCCCTGAGAACACTCCTCCTTGCTTTTCTTGTTCCTCTATTTAGTCACCTCTGTTTTACCCTGGTAAGACCTTTGAATAATACACACCGTACACATAGACACACACACATACACACACACACACACACACACGCCATAGACAGAACCCTAAGAAAGAGCTGGAGCTATAGAAAAGACATTGGCTTCTGTTTTAGCTCTGTCATGTACATATGCTTCAACTCCATGCTTCAGCGGACTGTGGGTAAGATGGAGACAGAGAGGTTTGCCACATCTTTCTTGTCAAAATTAAGAGACTGAATTCACATGCCTAGATTAGGAAATGGAGCCATGTGCCTTATAAGTCCTTCATAATGCTTGAAGAGGCTTTGGATTCTGCCTCCTCCTAGTTTTCTTTCCTGTCTGTTATCCCCTATTCATCCTCTTTGAAGCACTGCTCTAAAGTCTTAGAATAGGAAGGTAAATAACCCAGTCATTGTCTATAGCGAGCTGGTAACCAGAACAGGGTGGCTGTTGCTTATAGAGATACTCAAAACCGAAACAACAACAGGCAAAACTGAAGCAGCAAGAGACTGCAAAGTGTTTTCTATTTGAATGTTATATAGTCTCAGATGCTGAAAACCAAGGAATCAAGCAACAGGATATTTTATAGGATTGTAACTGAAAGGATTATTTTAACCTCCATTTACCACTTACTGCTATATAGCTTTGGGCAAGTCATTTAACCTTTTGGAGGCTCATTCTTCTCATCTCCATAATGATGATAGTATTATGTACTTCAAACAATTATTATGAGGACTAGAAGAGAATTTTGAAAAGTATAAATTTATTCTGCCTGGCACATAGTATGTGGGTGATAAAAGGCAGCTATAGACATTATTGAAATCACTCTTTTATTTTTCAACCTGGGGAGACAAATACCAAATGACTCACATGAAGAAACAAGCACTTTTTTTTTTTGACATTAATGTCTGCTTAAAAATAAAATACACCCATATCTGATGGATAATGCAGAGATATAATGCAGAGAACTTACTCCACTTTTCAGTTAAAATCCTCTTCTCATTTACTTGAAGTGTTTGGATTGAATGATGAGATGCTGAAATTATTTGGATTTCAGTCAAAATTAGTGTATCCTTAGAGAAAGCATTTATGATGAGCTGAAAATTTACATATATAAGAGCTTGGTATAGCTGAGATTTTACAGCTGAGGTTTGAGCAGAGGAACTTCAAATGTTGATTACTTGTTGGAGGTATGTTTGCCTAGCACAGCTAGTCATTGGGGGAGTGTGGCCGTCTCTTTGAAGCATGGTTCAGCCCTGAAAGACTTAATGGGTCACGGCTTATGCTTGTGACTAACGGTAGCCTCATGGTGTCCCAGGTGGACTTTTCTAGGAAGAGAGTGCAACAAGACAGGAACTCTGCTTGGCAGTTCCTGACTGGGGTTAGGCACTATCAAACTAGTGTCCCCCACAGCGTGTGCCATGCCAGCTTTATTACTAAGCCATGCTGAGACTGGAGGCTGGTACAGTGCTGCCACCCCACCTCCACTCACTTTGTTCAGCCTTGCCAACCATCTGCATCATTCTTACCATTGCCTTCGCTCTACAGCAGCCATACAGACATAGCTGCTGTCTGTCAATAGGGACTTTTGTCTTCGAGTACCATTTCCAGACTCTTCCTTCTGCTCACACAACAAGCACCTGTCTAGCCTCTTCTATGTATCTTTTTCTTTCTTTCTTTTTCTCTTTCTTTCTTTCTTTCTTTCTTTCTTTCTTTCTTTCTTTCTTTCTTTCTTTCATTCCCCTTCCTTCTTCCTTCCTTCCTTCCTTCCTTCCTTCCTTCCTTCCTCCTTCCTTCCTTCTTTCTTTCCTTCTCTCTCTCTCTCTTTTTTTTTGTACCAGACATCAGGGAAACAGTGAACCAGACAGAAAATTTTCGTACACTTAAGGTCTGTTCTTCTCTGTGGGAGAAGACTGTCCCCTAAAGCAGATAAAGCAAGGTCAATTTTGATAGTTGTCTTTATAATTATCCTTAGGTGAATTGATGTCCTTCGGTGCCTTAAAGTCACTTTTCAAAACAAAGGTGACAGGGAAGGATTTATTACTGAAGTGGCGTTGCATTCAACTTTGTGAGTTTCACATAGTTTTGCACCTACAAGGCATTCTGGGTGATTTTTGGGTGGAATTAAAGTGTGATGTGCTATTGCATGGGGGAAAGGGAGACAGGAATGCTCAGGCATGCCTCGGCAGAGGCCACAGGTGATGTGCTCTCTATTTAGCTTCTGATATTTACTCCTTGTCAGCAATTCCAGGCTAGGTGTAGCCTCAGGAATATTACACAATCTATTTTTTTCTTCTTCTAACTTTCTCTTTATGTCTCTTGCCTCTAAGGTAGTTGGGTGCTTACAGTCTCAGGGACTTGGATAGAAGAGGGGGTTGTTTCAAGTCACATCAAAGGGAAGGGAGAACAGCATTGCCCTTACAGAATGTGCGTTTCTTGAGATAGCTAGGTGAAGGGTGGCATGCAGCAGTGGTACTAAAGGCCCCTCTTTCTTTGGATATGCCTGTATAGGAGAAGAACAGAGAAGAGAAGCTACCTGCTGGTGCTTTCCCTGGGAACACTGCTGTGGCCGGTGACTATGTGCCATCTCTCTGTACTTCTTAGAGTGACAATGAAAGAACAAAAGTTCCATAGACCAGAGGAAACCAGCCACAGATGAAAGGCGGTTTGTCTTATAGACAGATCCCATACTTTCTTACACACAAGAACCCCGAAAATATTTCAGTGATGGGCTACAAACTTAGTGACACCCTCTGGCTTCCTGTCATGCTCATGTCATTTTCAGTTACTTCAGCTCAACTACATAGTGTTCTCTCTTTCTTGCTCTTTCTCACTTCCCACTCCGACACTGTCCCTGCTCTGTCTTCCCTGTTGCCCACAGAACTCACACCAGCTCCCCTCATAACTGAGATCTGAGCATCCGTGCCGATGCCCCCAGGACGTCTGAGAACATACCCCATCAAAGGGCTTTGCTCTGTGGGCCCTTTTTTGGTTTTCTGCTCGTGTGGACAAATAGGAAGTATGAAGAAATCAGCTCGTGCTTCATGAACAGGAGCTGGGTGTAGTGAGAATTCTGGCATCTTTAAAAACACAAAAATATTATAAGAATATGTTTTTGCTTTAATCCCAGATGTGTGGATATGGGACTTCTTTGTAGCAGCTGACTGTGATTTATCTCATGTTTTGGTGGGGCCATGATTTTGCCAGCTGCAGATAGTTTCTGCCATTTCGTGATGTTTGGAATTCTGGGAACTTTCCAGAGGGTATATAAACGTGAGGGCTCCGGCAGAGGTGGTGGGTTGTTGGCTGGTTATTGGTTGTTGTTGGTTGAGGTTATGGTTGTGGTTTATTGTAGATTGTGTAATAGTCATACGTAAAGAAGGAACAACAAGAAGAAATTAGATACCCTGATGGCAAAGATCAAACTTGCCCCAAGGAGCTCAGACTCCCCTCACCTGAATCATCAGGAAGTAGTCTAACAATAATGTTGCCTCCTTTCCAACTTCTGACTTTATTCAGGGATCTCTTTCCTCTCTATCCTTTTTTTCTTTCATATCTAGTGTTAGAGTGTTGAAAGGAAGAAGAAAAGCGGTGGAGAAACGTACAAGTAAGAAGAACCCACAGAATGCAAATGCTGGCTACAGCTAGGGGACTGGGGTTGAAATGGATACTCTGCAGAGGTCTAGAGTTGGGGGTCCCCCTTGGTCACAGTGCACAGATGAAGAATTGGGCCTAAAGGTCACTGCGTTTGTCAGCCACTTGTTGTTGAAGAAGCAGGCGTACATGCAAGTAGAGGGGCTGGAGACAGAATGTTCTCAGGGAAGGCTGGTGAGAAGGCTCAGTCACTAAAGGTGCTTGTCACAAAAGCCTGGTGATCTGAGGTCTAGCCCTGAAACTCCTGCAAAGGGGGAGAGGGAGGACACTCTACACAGTGTCCTCTGACTTCCGTAAGCACACTGTGTCATGTGCTCCCCTCAATGGCTATTATTACTGCTCATACTAATTATAGAGTATCATGTTCATGGGGAGCTGAGCGCTTGAACTTACTTTCTGATCTATGAACCAATGGAAATCCAACCTGCTTGTAAAAAAGAAAAATTCTCTCTTCATGTTTACCTGCTGAAGCCTCTATCAACAAGGAAATCCTTTGTTTGGGTCCAACTCTGTCTACAGAGACACTGCTAAAAAATTCAAACACATTCCCTAACACCAGCAAAATTTTCAGCTGTGTTCCAAGCATGGTTAAAAGATTAGCTATTTACTTACTATGTGCCTCGGGGAAGCAGATTATAGCTTCTTTCTTTTTGTAATTTTTTCCCTTTAGTACTAATAAGTCCATGTTTATTTCAAGAAATAATAATTTGATAAAGGCAATAAAATGTAAGGTAAGATAAAAAGTCAACAAAAATCCCTAGCTCAAACTCCCTCAAGTCACTTCTCTTGGTATTTTGGTGTCTGCCTTCCTAATTTATGAACTCATTTCTGTGTGTATGTGTCTATACGTGTGCACATTTGTTTTTCTAAAGCAAAATCACTTGATTCATGCCTGTCTTCCCCATTCTGTTCTTATCTCCTACAACTCATAGTTTTAATGCTAGTGTACGATTTTCTTTGTCTAGCTCTCCAATCATTCATTTAGTCAACCTTCTACTGTTTAATGTTTGTTCTTAATGAATCATTATCATAAATAACAGTGATATAAACAGCTTCAGTAGAAATCGTGGCAAATACTTTTAATTGAATTCATAAAGAGGTAATTGCTGGGCCTGACTATGTGTGGATGTGATTAAGCTTTTGATGTGCATGCATACATGCATACGACTCTCTTGTAAACAGCAGTGCTAATGTTCACTCTTGCAGAAATGCATAGGAAGGCCTCCTTGCCACGCCTTTGCTCTCATGGGCATCCCTGTGCATCTTCAGCCTGCCTGTGTGACTCATGCAAAGTGGAAACTTGTTGAATTTTTTTTTTCACTTATTTTTGGATATGTTAAGAAGAAGAAGAGGAAGAAGCACAAGAAACAGGCCATGGCTCATTTCCATAACTGGACTGGATGAAGCTCTTTTCTTCTTTCTCTCTCGTTCTTTCCATCACTCATTCATTCCCTTTGCTGTTGTACCTTATTTCTACCCCTCTATTTCCCATCTTTTTGATTAACTATGACATATTTTCTGGGTGTTTGCATGCATATTCATGTATGTCTAGTTGCATGTGCATTTGTGTAAACATACATGTAGACAACTTTGATTATTATATTCAGGAATACTGTCCAGGTCCTTTGAGACAGGTCTCTCATTGGCCTGAAGCTCATCAACTTGACTATCTGACCAGAGAACCCCAGGGATCCTGCTGTTTCTTCCTCCAGCTCTAGGATTATAAGTACACCCCACCATGTATCCTGGGGATCAGACTCAGACCCTCATGATTGTAAAGCAAGCACTTCACTGGCCGAGCCATGTCCTCAGCCCCAGAGTAACTTGTAATATAATTTGGCACATGTTTTGGGATGTGTATGCTTTGATTGTTTTAGGTACATGTTACGATTCAGAGAATTTCTGAGTGGATATTTCCTTCCTTCCCTTATTTCCTCAGTAAGCAACATGTCTAAGATACATATGTGTTGCTCTGTGTAAGTCTAGTCCATCCTGCCTAGTTACTGCTCATCTGTTTTGTTTGCATATTTTGACTATTGATAGTAGGAGGAAGAGGACCATCTGGACACCTGAGCCTTACCATGAGATTTCCAGGGGTTCCCTAGGGGTTCTTGTTGCTTGGTGGAGATTTCAAGGAGAGAGTGTGGAGCATGAGGCAGCTGGGAAAGGGAGGGTGTTCTTCATATGGCCGCAGAGGTGCACCTCAAGGCTCCAGTCCTTTCCTCCTTTCATAGTGAGCCTACCTCTCCAGGTCTCTTTTCCATCTTCTGCTGCTCAGTGCAGATTGCTTTGCCTTGCTCCACAAGAGTGGAATCAAGAACTGCTAGGTCACCCTGAAGCCACTCACGGGATCACATTCAAGAGTTTGCTTCTCCAAACCTGTCATCTTATTACGTCCCTGATAATTAGGTACCATAAACACTATTCTCACCATATTGGATAGAATGCCAAGAAACCATGAGCTTGAGTTTAAGATACGAACATATTTTTATCAAATAAGAGCTTCACACAGAGCTATGAAGTATCTCAGTTGATAGGGTGCTTTCACAGCATGAAGAATGCTCTGCGTGGAGTAAGTGTGGCAGCGCTTTATCTCTGTGGGCCAAGAACTTGGGAGACTGGAGCCAAGAATATGAAGTTCAAGGTAGTTCTCTGCTGAAGAGGGTTTCTATATCCAGGCTGAGCTAGATATCCCGTTTCAAAAGAAGAAACAGAATGAAAGTAAGAAAAAAAAGAGGACATCTTGTTGAAAAATAAAACCACTGGAGTGTGGGTTGGTGGGTCGGTGGGTAAAGATTCTTAATGTATAAACCTGAGGACTGAAGTTTACATCACTAGTGTCCATGTAAAAAGCCAGGCATGGTTGTTCATGGGTCTATAGCCCCAGAGCTGTGGGGATGGGGAGCAAAACAGGGCGATTGCTGTGACGTCCTCGTCATTAGCCTAGCTCCAGGGTCAGTGAGATACTCTGTATGAAACTAATAAGATAGAGTGATAGAACAGGAGACACTAGCTCCTGACGATAATCCTCATCAAGTTCTTCCCAGTCTTTGTGAGGTGAAGTGGAAGGTAGCCTTGCCATAAAATGAATAAAGACAGAGCAGGAGAGATGGGTTGTTTGTTATGTGACACACTTATGGCACACCTGCTGGAGCTGGAGCTGGGGCTGGGGCTGTGCCCTTGCCAGTGAGAATATTATGGAACCTCGTTTCAGTGATGACCTGGGATGAGTCCCCAGCTGGTATACTCTTCTGACACCTCAACAGGGGGTGGAAAAGGCCAGCCAATGATGCTTCTCTTCCCTGGAGAGGCTCCTAAGCCTGAGCCTAGGAACACCTGACCCCCAGCCTACCTTCTGGGAAGGTTTTCTAGAAAAAAGAAGTTGCCTCCAGGAAGGGCTTTTAACTCTGAAGAGTGCTGCATTTTATTCTTAGAGAAGCATGGGTTCAAAAAGTTTCTAAAAGTCTTCAATTCTACATTATTAAGAACAAAGGTTTGTGGGTTTTTTTGTTTTGTTTTGTTTTTTTTTTTTTTAATCCTCAGAGTAGGGTTTCAATATAAACCTGGCAAAAGAAAGGCCATCCGTGCTTTTCATTTTTGAAATGAATCGTCTGATGAGTCAACACATGTCCTGTTATGCCCGAAAAGTCAGAGGCCTTCCAAGATAAATGATCTAGTATATGTGAGATGGATGCTTTGCCTCATCCACTCTTTCCAAAATCTATTACTGCAATATACATGATATACAATTCAAACCCTCAATGATCGGAAATGTATCACTAAGGAACATTAAGCTGAAAAGTCTGCAAGCGGGTGACCTTTTACTTTTTCAGAGTAACCCAAATGGAGTAGGAGCCCACATGTAAACTAAGCCTGTGAGAAGGGAGAGCTGGCAGTCATGCGGGCCCAGTGTTGGAAATTAGACACCAGCTGTAAAGCACAGCAGGTGTGTGTCATCCTGAGGGCTGACAGCTTCGTGCAGCCTGTATTGAAATAGCATCTCTGCCGCTGTGCCAGGCCACCAAAAACAACGTTCGTATGATACGGAGAAAAGAGAGGGGCCAGCAGGAACCAGTACTGCATTTGGTACTAGGCCTCAGTGTATCATGAGTAGTCATCAACAAAAACACATCTGAGTTACAGCATTTTGAAAGTAAAGTCTATACCCCCAATGGCTCTTACCGTAGCCATTTTCGTGCGGAAGGTGTCTGGTGGCATGATTTCCCTGTAATGAATAAAAAATTGTGTATATTCATTTAGCACACATTTAATGAGTACTAGGCATCAGTGTGAACACTGGGATCTTAAAATAACTAAAGCGTGGCCCTCACTGGGGAAGTGACTGCTCCTTGAAGGAGAAAGACAATAATGAAGTAGTTAGGACAAATTGCTGCAGGGAACTCTGACAGTAAAATTCATCATCCCACTGCCCCGCTGTCTTAGGTTTCTATGGCAGTGATAAAACACTATGACCAAAAGCAGCTTGAGGAAGAGAGAACTTATTTGGCTTACATATCTGGCGTCTCAGCCCACTGGGGGAAGTCAGGGCAGGAATTCAGGGCAGGATCCTGGAGGCAAGAACTGAAGCGGAGGAAATGGAGGAGTGCTGCTTGTTGGCTTGTTATCTTTGGCTTGCTCAGCTTGCTGTCTTGTATACCTCAGGACCACCTGTTCAGAGGTGACACCATCCCCAGTGGGCTCTTCTATGTCAGTTCTTAATCAAAAGATACCCACTGTCCTGCCTGCACTCAATCTGAATAGAGGCATTTTCTCAATTGAAGTTTCTATTTCCAGATTAGCTCGTATCAGTTGAAAAGGAAATCACCAACCAGGATGCTTGTTGCAACTCTTCCATAGCATGAGGTCTAAGGCCCTCCCTTGGGCCGTGTGACTGCAGAACTCTGGTTGTGCGATCTTTGATTTTTCTGTTAATCCTTCCCTTGGAACTTCCCAGTGAGATTTTTCTATAGCACTCCAGTGGATTCAAGGGATAAAATATATCATCTTTTCTTTTTTTTGTGCTAGGCCTTGGGTAATGTGGCTTCCTTGGGGCTTGGTAGGAAGGTCCCCTAGGTCCCCACAGCACCTGGCATCTGGAGGGTAGCAGCGGCTCCTTTTGAAGGTTGCTACACGTGCCTGACGTGTGAGACTGGGCTTTGTGTTTGGTGGATGCGCTAGGTAGTGTCTTTGTATCAATTCAGAATGAAGAGAAAAAGTTATGAATAATGAGAGCTATGTCACATAATGGCTCTAGTTAGGAATCAAGGGTAGCTAAATGACAGCTCATGTGTATAGGGGAGATTCATTTCTGAAGTGGTCCTTGCTTCCATTTACAGTTATGATACAGTATCAGAGTCTCGCTGTAGGTATGATGAGAATTCGTGTCTGGCCTTTGCAAAATATAAACAAAGGAGTTAAATATGGATATCACTCAAGAGATGTCTGTAAAACACCAACAATGTCTCAGACACAGTCAACAAGGTAGAAATGGGCTCTGGGTTCATGAAGCTTACAATGTCAAGGCAGAACTAGATGATCACAGTAAGAACTTTGCTCATTCTCTCCCTTCCTATCCCACAAGCCTAAGCTACTGCAGTCTTTTACCTGGACATACTCCACAGTGGTCACCTCCTTTACCTATAGGTCCTAACCCCTTTTGTTCATGACAAAGAGTTTTGAAGTTTTAAATTAGATCTTGTATCACTCTTGCATGATGATCCCTCCCATGGCTTCACAATACAATTAGGATAAAAAAAGATCCCACTTCTGTGCAATGATGTCTAAGACCATGAATTATACTACTGTGCACTGTGGAGGCACCGAAGCTCCAAACACAGGAGCTGTTCCCCACACCCAATGCTCCACCTCCAAAAGGTGCTTTTTTCCGGTGATCCCTATAGCCGCATGCTCATCCTCCTTCAGCTCTATTAAAGCGGGCCCCACCTCACCTCCCCCCCCACCGTTACTCTGTTGCAGCCTTCATGGCAGTTTACACAATTTGTAATTATCTTTAAATCCACCAGAGAGAAAAATGGTCTGAAATTAAGACTTTTCTTGTGCAATTTAGAACTTAGAGAGAGGGAATGGATTCTGAAGTTTGCAATGTAGGGGTGTCTTTTCTTCTGCTCCCAAACAAATACTTAATTAAATTGCTAAGGTATGATTACCCAATCATTTGTAGGCAGCAAGTGCATTCATTTTCTCCGCCAATTTTGTTGATCGGAATCAATGCTTTTGGAAAATAGATTATACTCCATCATGAAGGAAATACTGTAAAACTGAGGATGTGTTAACCAAATCACAGTAGGGGTATCAAAACAGGCAGCTAGCCAAATCGCACAGTGTTCCGCTGTTAAGGATAAGATTCTCTTTGCAGAAGTGCTAAGGTAAAGAAGATGCACAAATAATTATGAAAGAGCAAATGCTAGAAGAGAAGGAAAAAATGAAATCTTAAGAGAACAACTCTAGTCTGGAAACAGCTTCATAATGGGCTTGGGAGTCTTGGGGATACAGTGTGGGGCAGTGCCATAGGAAGAGGAAGAGGCAAGACTTGTGAGAGAAGATGGAGGAAGGCTGAGTGGTGTGTTAGGGAGTGATAGGGAGAAGGGAGGAGGGAAAGGAGAGAAATCAAATAGCACTAGGTCTCTGAAAGTTCCGGTAGCCAATGACATCCCTCCTCAGCTCATTCTTAAGAAGCAGGTGGAGGTGGGAAGAGCTTCCGGTGCCTACACACACTGTCATGCTATTATGGTGGCAGCGAAAGGGGAAGAAAGCCATGGCATTTCATTAGATAGCCCGTCTTTGCCAAAAATTATGATTTCCTTTCCTGTTACTCCCATTACTCTAAAGCCATCAATTTCCAGTTCCAGATCCCTTAGCAATAACTTTTTTAAAGTTGTACTTTTTTGAAGAATTTTTTTTTTTTTTTTTTTTGGTGGTTCTCTCCCTGGGCAGGGGGGAGGCATGGTATTCTTTTTTTTTTTTAGGGTCAAATCTGTGCATAGCATTTCAGGAGCCAAGGAGCCAACCTGTATCTTCCTGTAAATTCTAAATCTTTGTATGCAAATGATGGATAGTCTCTGCTATGATGGGCTGGGCGCTGACTTTGTTGTTTGTCCACAGTCTGTCACGAGTCCTGTGCAGGTTGCTGGGGTCCCACAGAGAGGCACTGTGTGGCCTGCAGAGACCCACTGCAAGTGCTGAGAGACGGCAGCTGTGAGAGCAGCTGTGGCGATGGCTTCTACAACAAGCAGGGGATCTGCATGGGTAAGTGCCCGGCTGGAACGTTCCCTTTCTCTGTCAGCACCCGCTGTATTCAGATCATGCACTGGTAACTAATGCAGCTTTTGCTCAATGAATACGTGTGGAGTGCCGACATTCCCTTATCTTAGTCATTTATGTAGATATATTTTTTAAACAAGTGGGATCTCCTCCAGCTGCCCCGATGGCTTATCAGACACAAGGTATTCATTCTCTCCTGGCCCAGCCACCTGCTTAAGACTCACAGCTATGTGGAGAGAGGAATGAAGTCCCACTTGGGACATTTCCCTAAATCGCAAACAGCATTCGTACCAGACCTCTTCCCTAGTATAAGAGACCCGTACTAGCCCGAGCAGACATTTGTTTTGATGTCGCCGACTTAAAGCTGAATTGATCGCTGAATGGATCACTGTCCAGTTTACTTTTCACAGTCATGCTGTGATCACAGCCAGGCAGGCAGATCAAGCACCAAGAGGTGTGGAGGTGTGGCAAAAGCACAGATTAGTAAACCCCATCTGCCTGTCACCCTCGTCCTCATCAAATGGCAATAAGCAAAACTCCCGTGGTAGACAGAATAACGAAGTGTAACTCCCACAGTGGCTAGAAAAATGACCTCAAAGGTTTAATCCCATAATCTGTGAGTGTGCCACAGAGTTCCTGGGACTCTGTGGTAACTGGGACTTTGACGGGATGAGTAGGTAAAGCATCTGGAGATGGGGACAGTGTCCTGGAGTATCAAGTATATCTGTGTGATAACAAGGCAGCAAGACAGAGTCAGAAAAGATGCAAGGGTGGATGCAGGGGGTGGAGGGGGTGATGGGATGATGCAGGAAGGCTCTCCCAGAATATGGGCAAAGTCAAGAGAATGAATTCTCTTGGTTTCTAAGAAGAAATGCAGTCCTGTTAACACTTTGACTTTTAGAACTTCCTACCTCTAACACTGTAAGATAATGGATTTCTGATGTTTTAAACCAGAGTTCATGGCAATTTGTTACAGCAGACACTGATTCACACCCAGCTGAGAAGGCACAGAATAACTGCCCTGTCAGCACTCAATGTTTTATTCCAGCAATGACTTCACTAGATAGATATCATCATTCTCAAGTTCAGATGACGAGACAGAGAGAGGAAGAAGCCAACACGCCTTGGGTCTCATAGCTAAGGACCAGAATGAGAGTCGGGTGCAGATCTTCCGGCTGTATATGACTCAGAACCCACCCAAAGCTCTTCTTTGTAACTTGGTACTGCTTCATCCACCTCTGCTTCCTCCCCTACTCCTCCTTCTCTCAACCCTTCTTTGTTATCTCTTCCTTCTTTCTGTCTTTGGAGGAACTGGCCAGCTCTGAGGACATTACTGGGATGGGAGATAGCAGTGTCCTGACAGTGAGTGAAAAGTTTGAGCTGAGTTGAACGGTTGTTGTACCTACTGAAAGACTACCCTGACAATAACGTGGTCCACAAATCATCGATAATGTGCAGCCCCTCAATCTTTCTGAGTTGTTGCTCTTCAGTTCACTCGACAAGAGCAACAATGAGATGCTTTAGGGGTCTGATGACTCCATTTGTATAGGGAAGAGAGATGGCCCTGGCTCCTGCTTGCTTAAGGCTTTGTGGGGAGGGGTCCCTAACTCTCCTGGAGTGAAAGCTTTCATTTGGTGTGGATCCACTCCAGGAGGACAAAGAGATAGGCCAGGCTGCCATTGGCCACAGCAGGTTAATCTTTCCATCATCATCACTTTCCTGTTCAATTAAGCCCGATGTATTCTCTAAAGGTTGACAGATGTCAAAAAAATGCTAATCCTAAAGGCCTAAAGGCATTTACGCTTTAAGTCCCCAAGGAGACTGCTTACTGCCACCACTCTGCTACTGAGACTGGCTGGTGTCTGTATTTAAAGGGAGAGAGTGCCTGCCTTGGGGGATGAGGAATGGGCTTCAGCTTTGGCTCAGGGGTTCAGTGTAGAAAGCCAGCGTTCCTTGTAGACTGGAAGGATTGACTAGGACTGCACAGTTCAGACCAGGACTGCAGCAGTTTCAAAAGATAGCCTGATCTACAGAACAAGCTGCCTGTCAGCCAGTGACATTTTGAGACTCTGTCTTCAAAAACCAAAAATTAAATTAAGTTAAATTAAAACAAACAAAGTTCTGAGCCCTTGGTGGAAGGGATTATTATATGTGCAAGCATTTTGACAAATGTCAGAAGGCTTCTAGACACAAAGATAGAATATGGCTGACTGCCAGGCCACCAGTGATCAGTAATTTTTGCCCATGCCACAGGCTTTGCAGTAGAGAGGGTTGTTCTTGGCACTGATCTTGGGGGCCCCTGAGTAAAGGAAACTACAGCTTCCTCTTTCCCAACGGTGTTAGAGACTTGAAGTTTATATTTTCTGTCTCTAGGAATGGCCCCATTTTCCAAAACAAGTGAGAACCAAGCCCACCAATTGGTATCTGGATGTTAATTATGACTTCAGAGGCTAATAATGGTAACTTATTTCCAATTCAGATTAGTGATATTCAAGATGGAGACTGGCTGATGTTGGTTTAATAATTGATCACTAACTGGCCTGTGTCTGCAGATATCACAAAGTCGTGTTGTGGCACATCCAGCATAACCTGCTAAAAATGGTGCTTGTTCCACCAGAAGGAACTTACTCTTGCCATGCTTGTCTGTGGCCTATGCCTTGGACTCTATAGATATTAAATATAAAGAATGGGGCACTTTAAGGGGAACCCTTATCACTCCTTAAAGTATGTAGGCTATTAGGAATGGCTGGTTTAACTCCATCTTTTCTCTGCCCCCTTCTCTCTTTTTTTCTCCCTCTCCTTTCTTGTCCCCCTCTTTTTTCTTTCCTTACCCAGATAACTACTTAACTTTCTAAAATTGAATTTGAATTTGTTCTGTATGTAAGTGTTTTGCTTGTCTGTATGTGCTCACAGAAAACAGAAAAAGGCACTAGATCCTTGGGAACTGGAAACCCAACCTGGGTCTTCTGCAAGAGTAGCAAGGGCTCTTAACCACTGACCCATCTACCCGTCCATCCCCCTTGAACTTCTCAATTGTTTTTGTTCTTAGGCACTTTTCTAAACTGGGTGTTTTGTTTCGTGTGCATGCATTGTTGACTGTGTTATACCATAGTGTGTTCAGGGCTTTTGCTGTTCCCTGATTTTCTCACTCAGCACTATCTTTTTAGGGTCTACTGGCCCTTCGCTTCCCATGGCTGCAGGTTCTCATTTGAGTAGCACCATCATGCGCTCCTGTCACCCAGCACCTGATCTCCTCTGCTCACTCCACTGTCCCGTTGTCACCAGTTATCAGCCACAGTCCTGCTCTTTTATGGGCTTATCTGGAACGCTGCATGGGACTCCTGCCAGGGGCAGCATGGCCGGTTTATTGACTCTGCCTAGGCTTTATTTGATAAACCAGTGTCAGGGTTTGTCCCGAATAGCTGTGCAACCTCCATCCCTAAGGTCGCAGGTTCTGTCATCTCCATTTCCAAGCTCCTGAGTTTTCCTTGTTGCTAGGCATAAGAAGACAGATCACTGCCTTAACTATTTCTAAATACTACCTTGTGTGAGCATCTTTACTGTTTGGCATTGGCTCTCTTCCCTGTATAAATCTGCTTTTTAATTTTTTACCCATTTTCTAAGTGTTTTGATGCCTTCTGTGCAGTTCCTTATATATTATAAATGTTAAGGTTTTTCCTTGTTCTGTTTTGCCTTGCTTTCTGGTTATTTTTGTTGTTGTCTGGGTTTTTTGTTCTTGTTTTTGTTTTTGGCTGGGCATTGAAGCCAGGGCATTGAGCATGCTAGGCAAACATCACCACTCTGCTGCTTCTCAGCCATCTTGTTTAAACATGCACCTGTTTCTCATCCTCTAATCTTTTAACTTTGAATTTTGTCCTTTATTAAGCAATTTTTCCTTTTATTCTATTGATTTACTTTGTTTTTTGACAAGTTCACAGATGTGTGAAGTACTTTGTAACAAACATTTAACTCATTTTTGTTATTATTCTATGCTTAAAAGCCTTGCTGTTAAATTTTTAAGGAGATAGGCCACTAATATTCACAAATCAATGGCCCTGCACTTTCTTCCATTAATTTAGCAATGCAAATTTCAGTTGCTGACCCCTCTAGATCTTATTTATATATGTGGTTTGTGAAGTCATACAGTTTTTTTTCCCCAGTTTTGCTGTCTAGTTGCCCCAACATGGCTAGTAACTACTCTTACCATTTCTTTTGATCTGTAATGTATATTAAAATCTATATGTGCATATATTCATGTCAATAGTCTATGCTCTACATCTCTGCCCCCCGCCCAGTGTCAACATCACATGCTTTTGCCTATTGATTTCTGTTGCCTAGTAATTTGTCTTAAAGTTTGTTTGGAGAAGCCTATCCCCTCTCTCACTCCTTTTTAAAGTTAACTTAGACATTAGAGTACATGCATTGAATTATTAAAAAATTTTTCAACTAGAATTTTTATTGCTATTATACCGAGGTTACAGGCTAATTTGTAATGAAAAGGCATCTTGCAAACGATATTCTTTAAAGACTCCTTTAGACATGTATTTAAATGTTTGATATATAATGTTACTATTATCAGTCAATTCTTAATTTTACAAATTTCCACAAGTCTTCATTTCTAGGAAATTTTACTTAGCTTCTAAAAAAAATTACCCTGCTGTGGTAATTATTCTGGAATTAGGGACTTCATAAGTCTTATGGGGATTGGGAAAAAAAGAATGCTTTTAAGAATCTGTTTTGGTTTTGTGTGAATTGAGATTAATTTTCTTATTTTTGATCTTGAGGTCGTTGCCCTAGTCCATTCTTGCTTACTCTTGCTCGTTTGGGTCTAGCTACATTGGCAGTCCTCCATCACACAGGGTAGAATATATGGCCTGATGATCTAGCACCTTTTGTCTTAAATTCTTGAATTATTTTTAGGGTGCAAGTGTTGTAAGGGAGCAGGCTGCATAAATTTTAATAGTTCTTGATTCAGGGGATGCACATTCCCCTAAGAATGAAGAAGGGCTGTGTCTGTAGGCAATGGGCAGTGGGTAGTGTGCCTAGGCTGGGGAGCCATGCAGAACAGCTTTTACTTTACCACTTCCCTCTGCTCTACAGACCCTGGCTCTGGGCCCCTTTCCCGGCCAGTCTATGCACCCCCACTTTGTATCTAGACATTCTTCTACCAATCACTGAAATTTCTCTTTGAAGAACTTCTTTCTGGGTTTGCACTTGCAGCCTCCAGCCCTTTCCACTATTGCTCTCCCTGTCCCTTCCATTCACACCCAGAGGCCTTTAATAGACCATTTGTCATCATACCTTTAATCCCTATCCCTGGGGCCCACTGGAATGTGAGACACAGCCACCTAAAGCCCAATTTGCAAGTGTAGAGGAACCTTTTAAGACCGTATTTGTCCTCTATGTTAACAATGGTCCCTTGAGCTTTCTTCCTGTCATAGTTTCTCTGCCACCATGTTCCTTTTGTGTGTGTGTGTTTTGCCATTTGGATGTTTTCTTTTTTGGTCACTCTTATTCTTTTTTTTTTTTTATTTGCTTGTTGCCTTGTTCTGTCTTATCCTGCATGCTGTTCTTAAAGAAAGTAACTCATGTCTGTTTTTAAGAACTAATTTTATTAGTCTCAGGGAAGACCCCTGTGCTCAGATTTTTTGGTTCTGTTGCTCTCCTTATGGAGTTCCTGTCCTCTCCAGATCTTACTATTTCCCACTTGTCTCACAAGATTCCCTGCACTCTGTCCAAAGGTTGGACATAGGTCTCAGCATCTGCTTTGATAGTCTGCAGGGCAGAGCCTTTCAGAGGCCCTCTGTGGCAGGCTCCTAACTTGTTTCCTGTTTTCTTCTTCTAATGTCCATCCTCTTTGCCTTTCTGGATGGGGATTGAGCATTATAGCTAGAATCCTCCCTCTTGATTAGTTTCTTCCAACCAAGTAGCATGCATGGAGATAACCTAGAACCCCTGCACAGATGTAGCCCATGGCAGTTCAGTTTCCAAGTGGGTTCCATAGTAATGGGAACAGGGACTGTCTCTGACATGAACTGATTGGCCTGCTCTTTAATTACCTCCCCCTGAGGGGGGAAACACTCTTACCAGGCCACAGAGGAAGACACTGCAGCCACTCCTGATGAGACCTAATAGACTAGGATCAGAAGGAAGGAAAAGAAGACCTCCCCTATCATTGGATTTGGGGAGGGGCATCTGTGGAGAAGGGGGAGGAAGGGAGGGCTTGGGAGGGTAAGAGAGAGGGAGCTACAGGGGGGATACAAAGTGAATAAAATATAATTAATAAAAAATTTTAAAAAAGAACTAGTTTTATATAACAATCAATGAGTTGCTGACCACATACATCCCACACTGCGCTCATAACTACCTCCTTGCATTCTGAAGGAGGCTGAAGCACATACCTTTCCCCTTCCCCCGCTGAGACAGACTCTTGAAACTCCTCTGAGACACTGTATTTTTCACATATTTCAAATCTGTCTCTTCTTGCATTACCTTGGTACAACCCCTAATCGTCTTGCTGCAAGGGCATGGCCTTGATGTGCCCAGTTCTTTCCTTTCACCCGTTCGTCTGTTTTTCAAACAGAAGCCAAAGGGATCTTTCTTATCTCTAAGTGTGGCCATGTTTCCACTGTGCTTAAAACTGCAGGGCCTCTCAGTACTGGGCACAGGGGGAGGCTAAAGGTGCCTAGTTGTATTTGAATTTCAGGCAACTGTCAGGTAGTTATGCCTTCTAGGCATAAGAACGTAAGCATTAGTGTGGCTACCAGCTTCCACTCTCTAGGCCTGCCCACTACTCTTACCTCATGAAGCTGCTGCTTTCTGGACAGCGCATCCTTCCATGTCCTTAGCCATGATTTGCTCTTTCAGCTTAGGGGGTGTTCCTGTCAGCCTTAGCTCATCTGACTAAATTTCAAAGACAAGATTGATTGATAAAGAAATTCTTCGTAAGGTCCTTTCTGGAATTCTGCTCCCTCCAATCTCACACACTTTTGGATAGTATGTTTGAGCTTTCTATTTATTTTCCTTACATTAGATTAATAAGCCATCTTGAGCAGTAGCCCAAGTCAATTTAGGTTTTGTGTCTACCACCTGGGATAACACCTTCACAGGCCTGTATCAGTGCCTGTGAATAGATGAATGAGTTAGTAGGCTTGTGGATCTTGGAAGACTGTAAAAAGTTCAACACTTTCAGTATGATTTACCAGCATGGTCTGAGTGGAACTTTGAATTCCTGAAGTGTTGCTCTAAGAAGGGAAAATTGAGGCTATTTGGTCTTTATGTATACAAAATCTATGTGTTATTTATTATAAACCTAAATTTAACTGAAAGTTGGTATTGTTATTTGCTAAATCTGGCAGTCTCACTGCTGAAGCCATTTCTGTTTTAAACCTCATATTGAACTGGAGACAGTGGTGGGTATGCCTCGAGTATTTGTTGCACTTTGTTTAGGGAGTAATTCTTCCTTTATCCTTCCACCATGGAAAGGAAGGCACAGAGCCCTTTATAGTTTATAATCAAGGGCACAGAACTCTTTTGAGCAGCCAAAGAATGAGGTTGGGAGATACTGGTGTCCTTTTGGAACACTTCGAAGAGAGAGGTCACTGCTGCGTTGCTCACTGTCACCCATCTCTGATGGCTTTTTCCTTCCCGCTAGCTTGTGACCAGTCCTGTAAGAGCTGTGGCCCCAGTAGTCCCAGATGTCTTGCCTGTACTGAGAAGACAGTGTTGCATGATGGGAAGTGCATCTCTGAATGCCCTGATGGATACTATGCTGATACTGCTGGAAGATGCAAAGGTATGAGATGAGACATCATC
>NW_026596155.1:7577436-7695648 GCF_907164565.1 Psammomys obesus | reverse complement strand
TCTTCTTCTTCTTCTTCTTCTTCTTCTTCTTCTTCTTCTTCTTCTTCTTCTTCTTCTTCTTCTTCTTCTTCACCACCAGCATCACAAGTAGTTAATGTGTTTGGCAGCATTTGGAACTACCTCCTTCTCATTGGTAACTGGTGTATTTGGGGAGCAGGTTACTTTAAAGGAACAGCCTTTTCAAAATAGAAACTGTGTCAGTGATGGGAGAGGGATGTGCTGGGAATGGGAGATATAGGTGGATATCATAGGATAGGCTAAGAACACAAAAGCCGTATGCCTCGCCCTCATCCCCAGAGGTCATTTGCTCTGTTTGAAATGTCAAGAAGAGCTGTAAGATACAGCGCTCATGTGCTACTGAACCCATGATAACCTATGTCACTGATGACAAAACCGTTCCTTCCCCGGCATTTACAAACTCATATTGGCAATGACAGAGCCTGACAAAAATGAAATAAAACAGAGAGCTGAGTATGCTAGCTAGTAAAGCTTAAGTCTGCCATCACTAAGAATTTATTTTTATATGTAATTTGTACAGTGCTTCTTTTGGACAGATAAACTTAAACTCATGAATCCTTAGCGTTTGAGACTCTATCAACTTCAACTTCAGTTTAAACAGCCTTAACTTCGATCTTTTCGTTAGGCATCTAAGAACGCGTTCTGCCTCACACAGCTTGGTTGCCCCTGGAACTTACTCTGGAACTTACACAGGCTCTTATTTCTGCCTCGGTGTCTTTTTGAGCAGGGTACTTGAGCGCATCTACCTGCCTGTCCTTATCAAACTCCCTTTATTTTCACCATCTTTATTCACCAAAGTTCATCCCTTTTCTTTAGTCCCCAAAGTTTTCATCCCATCCCCCACTGGCCTGACGTACTGAAGACTCAGCCTGGACCAGGCTTTTAGGGTAAAGTTTGCACAGGGTAAAACAGAGGGTGAGGAGAGGGGTCCTCAACACTGTCACACACACCAGTCAGGCTCTTTTCTGCGCTAATGTAATTCTTGGAAGCATGGAATGTCAAAGCTAGGAGGATGTTAGGTCACCATCTAGCTCTCTGTCTGAAGTAGTCTTGGCTAAAGGGAAGCCAGTAGGAATCCCAGTCCATGAATGGTCCACGTTTCTTATTGTTCAGGCAAGGAGGCTTAGGTTCCCACAGACTACATCCCAGCCTTTTTCTGAATGAGCTCTGTGATCTTGGTTAAGTGTGTGCATGTATGGGTCTGTGTGTTGGGGGGAGTATGTGAGTATTTGGGGAGGTTAGAGGTAAGCCTCAGTTATTCAAGAACTGTCTACCTTGATTTTCAGACAAAGTCACTAGCCTGGGGATCTGCTTGCCAACGTGTGTGGCCTGGCTAGGAAGCTGCAGATAGATACCTGCTTATATCCACTTCCCCAGACCTCAGCCACTAGGATATCACCACACACACTTCTTATGTGGGTTCTGGGGATCAAACTCTGGACCTAAGGCTTGCACACCACATATACTAGCTGAGATATTTCCCTGGCCCCTTGGATAAACCTTTAACCTCCCAAGACCTCAGTTTCCCTAACTGTAAAATATGGTTAGCAATAACCACTTGCAAATGTTGACACAGGCCTAAAACACTTAAAGAGAGGTAGCTGAAACAGGTAAAGGATGAGTGTGGAGTGACAGGGGCAGTTCTGAGAAAGCAGCCATCTGCAAACAAGTATCCTCTCTGGTGCAGAATGATACATGAGAGGATGGCCATCCGGGAAGTCTCTCTGTGGTATCTGCAGCCTGCTGTGCTTCTCTCTCCTCCCCAGTTTGTCACAGCTCATGTGCCAGCTGCTCTGGACCTGCAGCCTTTCACTGTGTAGCCTGCGTCCCTCCCCAGGCTCTCCGTCAAGGCCACTGCCTACCAAGCTGTGGAGAGGGCTTCTACCCTGACCACGGGATCTGCGAAGGTATGGTTGATATCCTTGTTACTCCTCATGCTCAATCACAAGGGCCTAGGTCAGCTTTCCTTTGCAAATATTGCTTTCCAATACAACCTTTCCTCTCCTGTGTCTTAAACAGCCGTGAACACATCACAGCCTGTGCCATCTCTATCCACTGTTCTGGGTCCACAACCAAAACTTAACCACTTGCTGACCAAAAACATAAAGGAGAAATTCCAAAAAAATATCCCAAAGTGAAGTTTTAACCCACTCCATGTACATGATATATGTGGATGTTGTATTAAGTCCTTAACTGAATCTAAGATCAAATACACATACGGATGCATGTTAGTTAGCTATATGCAAATGTCAGGTCAAATTATAAAAGAGACACCAATATCTACAGATTTTGATATCTATGGAGATCCCAGAATCCAGTCCCTTGAAAGACAGGAGGGATAACCTGTATATGCTTTTTTTCTTTTTCATCTTAATAGTTTTATGACACACACACACACACACACACACACACACACACACACACACGTCAAGCCCGTTCAAAAGTTCATGCGTTTTCTTACCATCCTTGAGGGGATGTTATTTCCTTTAACATACATTGATTTTTATTCCCCCCTTTCTGTGCTTCCCTAGTATTGCTAATGTTTATAGACTTCATTTGCTTTTCCCCGAAGAACTTTTTGTTAATGATACTGCGAGCAGACTGAGAATCACTAGCAATGCCTCTGGCTGAGTGAAATAGAAAATCTTAAATTGCTGTTTGCCAAAAGGCTCTGGGCTCCTTGGGAAGGCAGTAACATTTGAGCCCTTTGAACATAGCACATTGGGGGTATGCCTTTAATTAAGTGAAACAAGTTTCTATTTATTTGTACCTTCGAAAAGTGAAAATAGCAGAAGGAAAAATTATAACAGATAAACCTCACTACGTGTTTGCAACAAAGCACTTAGAGAATCTTTTAAGGAACCAGTGAGTTAATTATATCAGTATTTGGGCACAGGGAGGTTTGCATACAGTATTGGACTTTGATTTTTAACACTCTCAATGGGAAAGCAAAACCCTATTATAGACTGGGAAGTTTCGTTCACTCTCAAAGGAGGCCTCTTCCTTGTTTAGCAAGGCAGCCTTTCCCCCAATAAATCTAAGAAGACTCTGTTGCCTGGACCTCTCCATAGCAGATGATGGATGAGCATAATGGTCAGTGACCAGCTTTGCAAGAGGTAGAGTAAGGGCCTTCGTGCAAACTCGTCTAAAATTCTTCAATAAAAACCGAGGGCACAGTGTTAAATGGTCGTTCAGTGAATCTGCTTCTCAGGAGAGCCAAGCAAATATTGTCCATTTTGTTGGGTTTTATTGTCATCCTGCCTGACAGCTTCTCTAGGAGCTGAAAAAGGAGATTCATTTTCCCGTCCTCACTTTTCCCCCTCATGAGCATTGTCATCAGCTCTGTGCTTTGTGGGAGACCCTAGAAGGATCCTCTCCCAGAAGGATGTACCCAGTGAACTCTCTAAGTGCTTTTGATTTCACGGGGGACTTATGTTGGCTGACAAAAACACTTGATCTTTGTGTTGCTCTCTGCATGTTATTCCACTCTGCAGCCTGCCATGCCTCCTGCCACACTTGTGTGGGTCCCGAGGCCTCTCACTGCACCGAGTGTAGGAAGCCGGAGGAAGGACTATGGGTGGAGCAGCACTCAGAGGCAAATGTCCCCTATGGCAAGTGTGTGTCCCAGTGTGGAACCCACTTTTACTTGGAGAGCACCGGAGTGTGTGAAGGTAAGGTTGGTTGCAGACATATTGTGCATGTGCTCTTAACTTCTAAAGTTCCCATGAGGTGAAACTACAGCTGATAAGACGTTTGACTGACTGTAAACAGGATTCTAGACGTTTTTGTTCGTTTGCTTGTTTGTTTGTTGGAAAATAAATGGTATCGGACTAATAATGTTTATTATTAGCCCTATGATGATTGCCAGTATTATCTAACCCGCTATCACAAACAGTAAGACACAGACACCTGTTAGATTTTATAATTGTGTTATTTACCTTGGGCTGGGCAGATACTCCAGCTATGCTGTCTCATATCTTCCAGCTTCATCCCATGACATCTGCTTTACCCATTCCCAATTGGGCTACCTCCCATCCATAATCCCAAATACTTGCTAATTTTCTTCATCTGGGCCACTTCCTCCATCCATGCCATTCTTGGAGTCCTTTCCTCCTGACCCACGTGGTTTTCTCTTCACCTAACCCATGTTGGCTTTCTCCTTCCTCCTTTCTTCCCACCTGTCTCCTTTCCGTGATTCTCCTGTCCCAAAAGCCCTCAAACTTTGGCCATGCCTACACCATTCTGCCATGCCTAGGTTTAGGCCTTTCAATCAGCCAATCAGAAATAATTTCTTAGACAGGGTTAAACAGCAATACTTGAGATACATGACAGTTTGCTCATAAATGGTAAGAATATGGGGGGGGGCAAGCAATTAACAAATACAAAACAGCAGACCATATGTCAACACTCGAGAATGTAAAGTTCCTGGGAAATGTGATGTCCCCTTGCTTAAATGCTATAAATAGAGCTCCATATACTCAAGTGTTTGAGTATTTTATAGGGCTGAACGCTTGCTTCTAGAAAAGTCCAGAGTTCAAGCCTTTACATGGGACTCTAAAACTTTTCCATTCTTCAGGTGTCTTGACTTGTACCCAAATGTGTGTACATGCATGTGCTGTGTTGTGTGTGTGTGCATATGCATTGCCCAAATTCTGTGGTCTCCAAAATCTATTACTCTGTTTTCATAACCACTTGTAGATAATGGAATCATTTCTGATCATGAGTCCTAATGCCATAGCAGAGCACATGCAACACAGCCTTCCCCGTGTGGCGTGGCTTCCTCTGGGTCCTATGATGGAGAATGATGCTTCTGCTTTCTTAGGGACCTGCTGACCTTAGGGTGAAAAGATGCTTTCTGCTACCCTGTTAAACTGCCAGTTGGACCTCTTTGGTGACTTTGGGTTTACCAGATAAAGTTGTGCGGTGTGACACTACTCCTGAGGATATCTGAACAAGCATCTACTCTCCCGAGATGGAGAACTGATGACAAACAAAACTAAAGATGCCAACAAAGTACAACTTGTTGAACCAGAGCATTTTATTTGGGTTACCTGCAGGAGTCTGGGTGAGGGCTTAGGAATTACTCAAAGGCATCCCCGTCACCAAAAACAGCCCTGCTCCTCCCCCATCATGGCTAGAACTTGGAGTTTGTTGCACTACTTGTAGGCAACTTGACAGGTTGGAGAGACTCTGCATTTTATAGGCAACTGCCTAGTCTGTTCTGTCCATGCAGCTCAGATGCCCTACTCCTGTTTCAGGCAGCTCAAATGATCTGAGAGTATCGCTCAACAGTTTGTACTGTTTATAAAAGTTTTGAGAGGGAGGGCCATAGTACATCTGGTCGATTTCAGGGACTTCCTGAAGCTTCTGTGTGCTTACTTCCTGAGGCTTAAGAAACTTCCCTTTAGAACAATCTGAGTTTTAATGGGATTCCCTTCAGGATGACATGTTTCATCTCCTTTTACAACATCTTGAGTCTTACCTTGCTTCCCTACAAGAGGGAATATATCAACTCAGAGGAAATTGCTATACAGTAGCTTCCTTAAGTACCATGATATTTTAGCAAGCACCGGGAACCCTAAGAAACATTAAGTACAGTGCATAGCCCTGCTCTATGGGAAAGTACAGAAAGAAAACAACAGAAAGAGAAAACATTCATTCCTTCTTCTTCCTCCCTTCTCTTACACTCTTCTCCTTCTCTCCCTCTCCCCATCTTTATGGATGTGTTTTATGATATTTGAGACACTAATCTGTGTTTCCACATGTCCAGCAGGGTCTGAGGTCTGAGAGAAAAGTGCAAAAGGAACAGGGCTTAGTAAACACTGATTTCCCCAAATGCAGGTACTGTATAAGGATCTTGGCTTTCCTGAGGGTTGTGTAGATGCTGGAAAAGTCCCAGTTTTCCCTGGCAAGAGACTCTGATTTTTTTTCACATGGCCCTCATGATCCCAGGAGAAACTGGGACAGAAAAAAAATCCTTTCTAGTCTGTGTACAACTATGATTGCCTCATAGTTTCGAGCATTATTATTGTAAATAAAAAGACAAAATTTGGAATGAGTTCAAAAGAGTGAAGCAAAGTGATCAGCATTTTTGAGAGTTAAAATTTTAAGCAACCAAAAAAAAATGTATATGAAGTGATGTTCTCTGGCTGGGAAAACAATAATTGCACCATGAGAAATTACTCATTTTGATCACTCCATCCTAACAGCAGCTTTTGGGGACAGGTTGGAGACAGCTGTGTGCTAGGAGAAGAAACCAAGGATAATGGAAGTCCAGGCTGTGACTTACCCCAAATTACCCAGGCAACATGGTGTGTGGGTCGGTAGAACTAAGTCTGGGGATGCTAGTATCTGTCCTTGTCACCACCAGGCCACTCGTTAGGTCTCTAAGAGACACATCCTCTCGTTAGATGTGTGTAACTACTAGGCCCCTTTCTACACAGAGCAGGAGAAGCATAGCCCATAATGTTTCTTTCATTTGAAAGGGCATCCCTGGAAAAAAAGAAGTGTCCTGGACCCTTCTTATATAGGCCTCTTTTAGAAAAGATTAAATACTAATCCCTCTGGGGTGGCTTAATTGTGGTCAGATAGAGAAAGACTGCCATGACCTCCTGAGTCCCTGGTAGCCCGTGACCGTGTGCTCGTTAACGTAATATTATTAGGTATCCCTCACACGTTGTCTGCCCACATTATGGGCAAATCCCCATGCAATCTCCACCAGGCAGGCTGCTGTACTCAATTTGCACGTGACGAGAATGTGGCAGAAAGAGGTTAATTGAGTTGCCCGGGGATTCCATTGGGAAACTGAGTGTGGCTCCCTGTTGTTTCCCCCGCTACCTGAGCCCCGAGTGAGCTGATTGATGTGTTTCCTGTCACTCATCCTGCATCTCTGCAATCCTCCCCACAGCCTTTTCCGTTTTCATTGCTGCTGTAGTGGTGTCTGTAAAATCAGGCCTGGGACTCCTGGGAGAGCGGATGGGTCTCTCCTTCCCACAGCTTCCCCGGAAGAGCACCCTCAATCACAAGTGCTTGTCTATAAAGGAGAGAAAAACAGCTGATTTCTGGAAGTCTCTCTTCCTCTTTTCTTGGAGACTGCAGCATGGAGTGATTAGAATATTACTTCAGTTAATGAAAATGAGGAGCAGAGGCCTTATGCAAAGACGGAATTTGCTCCTGATGTGTCAAGAGTTAATACAAAGTTTGCGCTATAAGTTATGTGACAAGTCAGGACATTATCTATTTCAAGATGAAGCCACCAGGCTCAAGATCCTTGACTAAAATCTTGTTTGTTACTAAAAGATAATGTTATCGTGTGTGTGTGTGTGTGTGTGTGTGTTTAATTCACTGACAGTGAACAGAGAAAACGCTTTCCTTCAGAAGCACTTTTTCCTTATTTATTCCTGAAACTACTGTTGACTGAATGTCCCCTTTCTTCCAACTGTGAGTCTCTTGTTCTTTGTGCTGCAGTAGAGCCATACACTTTAAGGCCAGGTCATCTGATTAATGATGCAGCTCAGCCACCATTAAACAGCTTGCTCCTGGTGATGAGGACAGGCTTTGAACATGGCCCAGGTGATTAGATTAGCCATGTAATTGCCCTAATTCCATAGCAGATTAACAGTGCATTCTTTTGAGTCCCACATGGTTCACCAGAAGGATTAAGGCTGGCACTGTTTTGAAGCCATTACAGCTTTTTCCCCCCTCGAGACAATGTTTCTTTCTGTAGTCCTGGCTATCCTAGAACACTCTCGGTAGACCAGGATGGTCTCGAACTTCCAGAGATCCGCCTGCCTCTGCCTCCCAAGTGCTCCAATTAAAGGTGAGTGCCACCACCACTCATTGAAATGATAGGTTTTATTTATTTATTTATTTTTTAATGATCTTTGTCTCCATGTTGCCTAACTTGTCTCAGATGAGACACTTTTTGCAGGGTGTTTAGGTTAGGCACATCCCTGTCCTCTCCCTCTGCTAGCTGATGGGTCTTTATATCCGTGCTGCTGATGGAGTTCTCAGCCTCTGCAGCTTTGCAAGCCTTCTTTTTCAGTCTCTATCAGCTTCTTGGGCTTGTGTCCTGCCTACTGCACAGTGAAAAACTGCACACAACAGATTTTAGTCTAGTCTTAATTTTTAAAGATAAATTCAGTAGTTATTTTGGTTTATTAATTAACTTTTTTTAGATGGACAGGAAGAAATACAGTATTTCGTGTGTATTTTGAGCTATTTTGTTGTTGCTAAGATTCACCAAGGGCCTCTAGGCAGAGTTTTAATTAAAGAAATAAATGGGCAGGAATCTGCCTGCACCACTCACGAATCTGTGCCTGTTTATGAAGCTGGAATCCCTTTATGGTAATTGAATAAAACATATGGAATCTATATTAAACAATTATCTTTAATATGGTCCCCAAGGTGCTGACAGAGTTATACAAATGCATGCCATCTGATAACATTCAGTCCTGTTCTCTTTCCTCTTCTCCCTTTTAGAGCCTGGGTGTGCCAGGCTTGGGGATAGAAAGATGAAAAAGATATAGACTGTGCCTTAAGGCAAGCCTAGTCAAACAGGAGAGACCGATGTCTGAGCAAGTGCTTAAAGGCACATGATGTGTGCTGGCATAAGGAAGGCACAAGGTGAGGAAATGGCATGAAAAGAGGATGGTTCTTTAGGAGAGACAATAGTGAGGACAGATAACCTAAAACTTAGAAAGATTAATGGGCATTCATGAGGAAAAGGAGGGAGAGGGCATTCAAGGGTAAGCAAACAGGGAGTAGTAAGCCTGGCATGTCTACAGAAGGGCAGTAAGTCCATTAAGCATTTTTACCAAGGAGAGGAACTGTGAGGGGACCCTGTGAGGAAGGGCATGGTGGGATGTCATTGCAAGGTGCTTCTCAAAGAGGCTGGCGTAGCTTACACCATTGGTGCGGGCCAGCCATTGAAAGGCCTGGTGTATTGGAAACTGTTTACTCACTTTTTACTTTATAAATATTATTTTCTGCTGTTTTTCCGGCAGGTAAATGGGGCCAGGCTATAAGGACGGGCCACTAGTCCTTGTCATGCAGGGTCCTGAAGGTCCTCACTAAGGGGTTCTGGGAATGGACTCTCAGGTGGACTTGACAGAGATGTAGCAAGGAAAAACAGAATAAGTCTGGGGTATTCTGTGTTCATACGTGAAAGTTGGAACATGGTGGGTGGGACAAGAGGGGCAGCATACAGGAGGTATCCGGCAGGGGAGTCACATGGCATGGGAGTGGGGGTGAGTAAGGAGCACGGCTCTCAGCACCTGCCATGACGGACATTAAAAATAGCTAAAGAAAATAAAGCATTTTTCCCTTATAAGGGAACCTAGGTCTCTCTCTCTCTCTTTCTCTCTCTTTCTGTGTGTGTGTGTGTGTGTGTGTGTGTGTGTGTGTGTGTGTGTGTGTATGCAAGAGATGGAGGGGGTGAGTACCTGGGGGACTATTGATGGGGGAAGGAGTCCCATAAAGTGTAATTAATAATAATAATAATAAAAGAGGAAAAAAAGAAAAAAAAGAGGGGAAGGGTGATATGGAGGATGTGAATATGAGCAAAATATAATGATATGTGTGTATAAAGGTGTCGTAGTGAGATCCATCACTTTGAATGCCAGCTAAAGGTTTTTTAAAAGAAAAAGAATATGATAAGGCTAAGAAAAGCCATTTTTAAAGAACGCAGGAGACAAGGAGTATTGGCAGAGAGGGATATGAGACTCATGAAAGGCCATGTGAAGATCTCCCGTAGGCAGTGGATTTATTGGAGTACTCAAAGGCCAGCGCTGTCCTCATAAATTCTGGACTCGGCAGCCCAGAGGTCAGGAAAGCTGTGCAGAGGTCTACCAGAGGGGGAGGAGGGAGGGCCGAGGGTGGAACGTGGGGGAAGTTTCAATGTTTATGCAGAAAACCAAGAAAGAGGACAAATTATCAGGGAGAATTCCAAACCAAATCTGGTGTCAATGTCTCCATCCATCCATCTGCCCTTCAGGCCTTCTGCCTACTCAGTTAATCTGCTGAGGGTCACTAATGGGATGTAGGACATGCTAAGAACAGGGGCTAGGACAGAAGCACAGGAAGCAGAGGTGACAATAATTGACCTTCGCCCTGGAAGGGGTTCCAGAATAGTTGGGGCAGGGGTAGGGAACAAATGGGAATGATAAATCATGTTAACTGGAGGTGGGGTAAGAAGAAGGAAGCTGAGCTTGAACTAAACTCATTCCCATTTTCATCCTGTTTTGGTGTTTCCGTGGTACGTCCTGGAGGATTTTTTCATCTACATCATCTTCCGAGAATTTGTGACCAGAAATAGACGACCAGAAACGCTTTATGTGATATGAAAGCTGGGATGCAGCACCATTTATTTTGAATAACTATAAATAGTCATATTCATAATACGGAGAGAGAGGGTCTAAATTGGATGTCTCTGTTAGGTCCATACTCTTGGAGCTAGGGAATTTCTAATGAAGAGGGGGCAGAAAGATTGCAGGAGTCAGAGGGGAGGGAGGACACCAGGAGAACACAGCCCACTGAATCGACTAGGCAGGTTATATGGGCTCACAGAGACTGAAGCAGCACGCTCCGGACCCTCATGAGTCTGCTGCAGGATCTCTGTGCATATGTTGTGGCTGTTAGCTTGGTGTTTTTGTGGGACTCCTAACTGTAGGAGCGGGTGTGTTCTGACTCTTTGTCTACTCTTGGGGTTCTTTTGCTCTGTTGGGTCACCTTGTCCAGCTTCTGTGTCAGGGCTTTTGCCTTGTCTTATTGTATATTATTTTGTCATGCTTGGTTGTTGTCTCTTGGAAGCGTGCTCTTTTCTGATGGGAGATGGTGGGGAAGTAGACCCAGGTGAGAGGGAAGGAGGGGAGCTGGGAGGAGTAGAGGGAGGGGAAACTGTGGTTGGGATATATTGCATAAGACGATAATCTGCTTTCGACTTAAAAATATAAAATAAATGAATTAAAAACTGAAAAAGGAAGTGGCTGTATCAATAGCCTGAAGCCAAAGCAGAAAGCAGACTGGGCAGGAATGGCTATGTTCTCAGTGGCTCTGCTGTGGCCGCCATAGTCAGGCTGGCTGGGCTTTATAGCCAGCTAAGGACTCCATTAGCGCTGGGTCTTTCAGAGCTTATGCAAGTCCAGTTATACCTTTTCAGAAATATACTTAGCCATCAACTGGAAAGCACATCTCTAAAAATGTTGTATTAGTGGAGGAATTATTCATAAAACTTTCAAATGCCTTCCAGATAGGCCCAGCAATGGAGTAAGTCTTCCTTGAAGATAGCTGAGACTTTGGAGAGAATTCCTGCAAGGAAATACCTCCAGCAGAATGATCACTCCTAATAAAAGTCACTGGAGTAATGGAGACATTTTCCCAAACCAGCACAAAATTGAAGTTTCATGAGATTGGTTTTAAAGATCTAAATGCTTTTACTAAGAACAAGACGATTTCAGACACAGACTCAGAAGTCTGCATACAACACTTGCCTCCTTCTGTGCCTGCTCATGGTCAGGGGCTGTCAATTGCAAGCCTCCTGGGAGGCAAAGGGTCTTTCTCTTGAGCTTCTGAGCCTACCAGCCTTCCTCCTCGCCCATCTTCTTTGCTTTCCTGTTTTGTATAAAATAATAACCTCCATTCATAGTGAGCCAGGCTGCCACATTGACTTTGTGAGCAAATAGAATCAAATAACTCAGGTTTGTGCTCATAATGCTTTAACTTACCTTGTCCCAGTTTTCAAGTCCACAGTGATATATTCCGATTCTTATTTATTAAGGCTGTATAAGAGGAAGACCTGGGGATTCTAATGGTCTTAAAAAATGTAATGTAAGCATATCAGTGCTATCATAGGTATATTTATTTAGGCCTGGAGGAAACACTGTGCTGTTTCAGACTGCTTCCCCCAGTCATTCTGGGAAAACACAAAGCTTTGTGCTGATAGTATGACTTAGCTGGGTTTTAAAAACTATTGCCATCTGATGTTCCGTTATGCTGTGTTTCATTTTGTGCTTGGAGACCTAAGTGTGTGTGTGTTTGTGTGTAGTGTGTCTTCCTGTCTGTGTACAGATATGTAACACACCATATGCACACGTCATGGGGTGCACACCTATATGTAAATACTCCCAGAGACCAGAGGAGGAAGTTGGACATGCTGTTCTGTCATTCTCGCATTCTTCCCTTGAGATGGCACCCCTTACTGAACCTGGAGCTGAGCGGGTGACAGCAAGGCCAGCCCAGTGTTCCTTCTGTTTCTGGTCTCTAAAGCACTGGGGTTACAGGAGCATCAGGACTGTGACCATCCTTTTACCTGGTTGCTGGGGATTTGAGCTCAGGTTCTCATGTTTGCATACCAAGTGCCTTTCCTCGATGAGCCACCTCACCAGTCCCTGGATACGTGAGCTGATACTAACCTCCTCTCGTTTTGAGGAGTCTGAAAATATGTTGGAATGAAGTTCTGCCATGTATGCTGCCATGCTAGAGTGATTGACAGAGTAGTGGGAGAACTGTATTTATCAAGCCACGACATGGCCCAGTGAGCCTGGCCCCTGGCCTTTGCTCAGTGGCAGGGGCCTCCGGCACAGCTGTCTAACCTGTAGGTGTTGGGTGACAAGTGAGACAAGATCAAGGTCAACAGCCAGACATCAGCCAATGTGACAGTAGCTGTTTAATACTTTCAACAGTCCGTTCTGTGGGACCTGGCTACCCTCACTGAATAGCAGCTTCTTGTGCAGCCAAGATTATTTGTTACATTACATTAGTGGTCGATAGAAGCAGACATCTTGATGGTTTAAGATTACACTTGGTTCTGCAAGCCTGCAGTCAAGAGAGACAGAGATAAGCATTTCTGCAGTCTGGAGGGTCTTGTTCCTTTGACAGAAATTGGGGTCATCTGGATGGGCAGGATACTGATCTGGGTCCCCCTCTCGGCACAAACGTGCCTTAGTAGAGGAACTGTAGAGGAGGTTATTGGAGGTTTGGGTTCTGGTTAGTTAGCACATGAGACGCAGACTCCCAAGCTAATCGCTGTCTTTAAGAATAGAACCCTGGGAGGGAGGGGTAGTTTCTGTAGAATAAGCATTTTTCCAGCTGTCAAAGAATCAGACAGAGAGAAAATGAAAACATATAATTAATGCTCTCAGCAGCAGTTGGGGCCACACTGTGTAGTCCCGGAGTTCTACCTGAGGGCCTTTACTCGGGTGTGGCTGGGATCACTGCTTAATAGCGAAGAAGCTAATTGCAGCATGAGTCAGTATGAAGCATTGGGTTCATTAGCAGACAGTGTATGCTTAGATTTCGGCATGGGTGGACACAGGGGCCAGACAGGGACAGGGAGGGAGGAAGAAGCATCCAAGTTTTAAGACCAGCCCTATGTGTGATTATGTAGCTAATTTTACAACCAGGTTTAAAGATTAAGAAAAGTTTTAAACCTAAACAAGTAAATAAGGCAAAATAAAGCTGGTTTACTTTTGTAAATGAAATTCCAATGTGGGTTTCTGGGAGCATTGTTCAAGCTTAGGAATGGGAAAGGAAGGAAGGGTTAAATTCAGAAATCTCACATGTTAAAGCCTGATGTTCTAACTTTTGACTGAGTTATCTCTCAGAACAGGGATAACTGTCTCTGTGCAGGCAACTTTCACAGTGATTTCTTTTTTCTTTTTTAAAAAGTTTTCAAAACAACAACAAAACAATTAGGGGTTCAGTCTTGAGATTCTCTGTCTGTAGCCTTTGCCCCATGAAATTTCCCCCGTCACGTCATCATGTCTCTTGGTGTTGCATTTGTTTGGGTCTTACTTGGGCAGCCATGTTGAGGTATCACCTCTTATGCTTCCCTGCCATTTCTAGGAGCCATAACCTCACAGCAGAATTCCTGGTCCTCTGGCTCCTAAAGTCCGCCTGCCTCTTTTATGCAATATTCCTTGCACCTTTGGTACAAGAGTTGTGTTGTAGATGGACCCACTGAACAGCTGTTGTTTTTCTCTGCAATTTTGACCAGTTGTGGTTTTCTGAAATGGTCTCCATCTGTTGCAAAGAGAAGCATCTTTGATGAGGCTTGAGAGCTACACTTGTCTGGGGGGGGTGTAAGGATGAAAATTTAGAATGCAGTTAAGAATTACGTTGGTGTGGTAAAGTGGCCGTAGAATGTTCTCCTCAAACATTCATAACCTCACTAGCCCTTAGTATGTTTCCAGTATGGGGAATGATTTCTCTCCTGCTGAGTGACTCTTAAGTCCAATCAGACAGCTCTTGGTTACTACAGCGATGAGTGCCATTATTACACCCTTAGGGATATCTTGTCATGTTGGTCATTTTTGTTGCTCATAATCATCAAAGCTGAGTAGAACTGTTGGTTTCAACACCCCCCACACACACACCTTTGTAACTTGCATAGCACCTTCTAGAATTATGAAAGCTATTCCTTGGGCGAGGAGGTTTTCAGTGACCCTTAATGGTCTGGTGAGTGGCAACTGAGGTGTTCTTTCTCTTTGTTCCTTTTGCTTTCATCACACCTCTTGTAACATTGTACTTACTGCTAATAATTAGAGCTGAGGTTAATAAGGATCAGACTGTGTATCTAGAGATTGTGCATTCATCTGTCCCATTGCAGCAAATACCCGTTTTACAGATGAGGAAGCAAGAGCCTCCAGATAGTCTAATTTAGCCAAGGTCGCAGAGCTGCAGAGGAATGCTCTTACTTTCTATGCTAGACTTTCCCCCACCCCACATATGCACGTCCCATTCCCAGCTTGTGTTGTGGCTGACTTTGTGTTGCTCCAGATATTGACAAACTCCATTCTGGGTACGCTCAGGCTCCATCTTAGAATCAGCATCATCTGAGCAAAGCGCCTCTCTCTTCGAGCAGTCTGAGGAGCAGGCTGCTTTTCATAGAGACAGCTATCCATGGGTAGAACTGTTCACCATTTCTGGTTTTCTGTTGATATCCTCCAGCTTGGGGCAGAAAGTGTATGACCGTATGTTTGTCTGTCTTGTGGCTGTTGTGCTTGACCTTGTAGGATGATGCCTTTAGAGGAAAGCATGTACAGTGTGTCCTGATGTTAGGAAATCCAAGTGAATGGACAGAGCAGACTTCAGTGGGGATAGGAGAGGAAGGCAAGTCCTCATGTGGGACTGCCCTGATAAGCTCCTCTGCTCTTCTTCCCAGCTTGCCACCCCTCCTGCCTCATGTGTGCAGCGAAGAGCTCTCACAACTGCACGGGATGCGGGCCTGCCCTCGTGCTACTGGCTGGGCGCTGCCTGTCTCAGTGTCCAGAGACCCACTTTAATCTGGAAGGTACTTGCACAGGTGAGTGTGTGACCAGCTGCGCCAGAATTCCTGTTCTCACCTTCGCTCTTCCTATTCGACCAGACGTTTGATTAAAGGCTTCATCCTACCAGTGAGATAGTGTGAGGAGAACACGGGGAATTATTATTCTGCCAATGGGGAAGCATAGTTAGTGTGAAAATTATAAACATCTTTGCCTTTCAGACCGTACTACTTAAATAGACTCACTCCGTGCTGGGATTCTCTTGTTTGGGAGACCCGACACGTCAATAGATTATCTTCTCTCAGATAAATAAAACATTTACATTGTATAAGATCCAGAACTTAAATCAGCACAACTCTCTGTTACCATGGCTCTATTTAAAATCAAGTTTTTTTTTTTGGTTTTTTTTTTTTTTTTTTTTTGTAGTTATATCAGGGGTTTGCGCTCAGTGTGCCAGATTGGCAAGATTATAATATGAAAGAAAAAGCGAGAGTAGAAACCCCGTAGAAACCGTTACCTTTCACATCAGAAATGCAGGAAGGATTCGATCTGTGGGATTGAGGCAGACTCATTCTTGGTCCCTTTTACTTTCTCTCAGTGAGGGTCTGCTTTGGTTACCTAGTGTCTCCCAGAATGAATGGCTTAAAAATAGCACAAAGTTGGTTGCTTGTAAAGACAAAGTTGGTTGCTTGCTTGTAAACAAAGATAAAAGATAATAACGAAAAGATTAAGTTGCTTATTTAAATCTCTGTAACATTTTATTCAAGTCAACTAATGTTGTATGAATGGCAACATCCTACAGAAAATAGAAATTCTACCAGCAAAGTGCTTAGTCTCTTGGAATTTTCTTTCAGGATCTATTGTTTAGTAACTAACTCAGTTATTGGACCCTCAATTATCTTCAGTTATTTGCATCCTAATCCATCTGTTGGTGAGAGAACTTAATTACAAAATTAAGTTTTTCAGATAAAGTTTTATGAAAAATTAATTTTGGAAATTATCTTTTTGCAGAATTCCTGGGATTTATAGGCTCAGCTGAGAAGCACTTTCTTGGGATATTTTAGGCAGATTTTATATGTAACCCCCCCCCCATTTTATGAGGCCAAATCTTGTGCTTCATTGAAATCTCTCACACTATGGCAGTCTCTTTTAGTTAGCCTTCCTCCAAGCCAGCTGCCTTTCCTTGGAAAGAATATTCCAAGAGACCTGACAGGAGCTATAAGCTTCCTGGGCATCCCACTGCCTTCTCTGTTGGTTCAAGCAAGGCAGCTGCCTTTGAGGGGATGATGTCCCAGAAATAGAATGGCCTGATGGTGACTTGCAGAACATCTTTGGAGGTGTGTATTACAGAGGGCCGGGCAAAAGGTGCAGCTGACAGCAGCTCCCAGCTTTGCTTCCCTTGGTGGAAGCAGAAAAAAAGACAAAAGAGAAATAAAGTCTGTAGTTTCTTCTTTGGCATGTCTTCCAAGTTAAGAGCACCTCTGCATTCCATAAGAGATTTCTGGAATCGTGAGTTTAGATTGGTAAAGCATTTCATCGGAATTGGCAAAGGAGTAAAACTGAAGCACCCTGTGATGGAAGAGTTCATTTTTCTATCTCCAGGGTGGAAAAGGCAAATGCATCCTCTCAGGAGTCTGTTTTGTTTCCAAAACCAGACATTTGAGGCTAGCTGATAGGGGAAGAGCTTGTAATGGAATCATAGCCCATGTATTTCTGGAATCATAAATGTGTAGCAAACTTATAAGATGTTTTAAATTATTTTATCATATTGTATGAGTGTTCTGCCTGTGTGCACCAAGTACATGCCTCTTCTAGTGCCCAGAAGAGGGCATCGGATCCCCTGGGACTGGAGTGAGTTACAGACAGCAAAGAGCTTCCATGTGGGTTCTGGGAATCAAACTCAGGACCTATGGAAGAGAAGCCGGTGCTCTTATCCACTGAGCCATCTCATAAAATATTTTTCTTAAAATAAACTAGCACGTGTTGGATTCTTTTGGCTTAAACTCCAAAGAGCAAATGTCGGGTGAATTTAAGCAGAGATGACTGGATATCCGTGCTATTTTCAGTCTGGAATTTTCTTCTTTTCTCCAAATACCTTTTTAATCTCTGGGCCCTGGGTGGCTTTATTTCAAAATGCCCATCAGCTCTGCAGATAACTACTTACTTGGTCCTCAGCCATGCCTTTGAAGAGTCCTCTGGCTTGAGCAGCCTTTACCCAGGCCCCTGTGGTTCCTGCGTGTAAACAATGTGAAGGAGAGCCTACGTAGCTCATCACCTTCCCTGTCAGTAGACGGACGGTTCCATCACGAGCAGGGCACACAGGTCACTGCTGACATTCTAGGAAGCAGGAAGGCACGGGCGGTGGAATCATCCTCGGAATGCTAGCATCTTTCGGACACTTCTCAAAGGGAGTCTCGGAATGCAGACTGATCTACTGCCTTCTAATCAGCAATGTGTTTTCTCGCCCACACTTAAAAAAAAAAAAACCTTACCTGCTCCTGGCCTCTTGCCAGAAGGGAGAGGCACTTGACTTGAGTCGGAGTCTGTGCCTTCACTCTCCACCAGCCCTGTTCCAGGAGGGAGTGTATTGGTGTCACGAAGGGCTACACAGCACCTATCCCTCTCCTCCCCCTGCTTTTGGTATCAGACAGGCTCGGACCTCTTCTTCCTAGCTAGGAACACAGAGATCTTCAGCTCCCCGCCTTGGCAGCCTGGACCAGTTGTAGCCATGACATGCCTGGCTTCCTCCCTGTCTGGATCTTATTACCTGCTCCTTACAGAGGCTCACCTGGCTTCTTACACTGCTGTACCTCTTGTTAATTTGGTGATTTTTCTGAGGAAGACATAACTTCGCCATAATTTTGTCTAAGGCTTTGAACTTCAGATGCAGCTCATGATAACCTCCAGGAGGAAGAGTGTTTTTCTGTTCTCTGTATTTAATTAATATTGCTGATTAAACTGATAAAAAGGATCCAAGATGAGGCCTGGAGGTAGAGGCTGGTTGGTAACTCACTCTGGTGGGAAGGCTCAGCCCCATGTGCCATGATCCCCAGATTGTCTGCCAGGAGTTTCTGAAAAGCAAAACTCCTCTTTTTTTGCTTCTCCCCCTCTCTCCCTGTCTCTGTCTCTGTCTCTCTCTGTGTCTCTCTCTGTCTTTCTCTCACCCTGTCTCTGTCTCCGTCTCTCTGTCTGGTGTTTTGAAATAGGAGAAGCTTGCCAAGCTTGGCTTTGAACTTCCTAGTCACATCTATGAGGATGCCCCTCTGGAAGCGCTCACTGACGGTTCCGATTTTTACAGTTCTAACTTCCCTGTTATGTCTGTGGACAATACTCTGTTTGGTTGCAGAAGTGCAGTGGTTGGGTCAATCCTAGGTGTGCGCCAGGCTTGCTCAGGTGTCTTCAGCTGATGACCAGAGCTAGGTAGGTGAAATAACTCCTATACTCGAGTGCTGAACTGTTGATTCTAGCCCTGGCTTTTGTTCTCTCCCTAGAGTGCCACCCGTCCTGCAGGCAGTGCCATGGGCCCCTGGAATCCGACTGTGTGTCCTGTCACCCTCACCTCACTCTCACCAGTGGGCGCTGTAAGACCAGATGCAAGGAAGAGCAATTCCTCAACCTTGTTGGGTACTGTGCTGGTGAGTGACGAGTGACGCCTCTTTGTGCTCCTACGGAATTCTGGGCAGCTGCTAGAGGCTTCAGAGCAGGCAAAAGTGCATTGCTGGTACCGGTCCACTTGGCTCTGACTACAAACCCGTTTTTCCAGTAGATATTTTTCTCTTGTCCAGGAACTGATTTCACTATATTCCCTCAGACATTTATAAATGAGGATTCAAATGTAACTGATTTTGTTTGCCTTTCTTCCTCCCTTCCTTCCTTTTTTCCTTCCTTTTTTCCTTCCTTCCTTCCTTCCTTCCTTCCTTCCTTCCTTCCTTCCTTCCTTCCTTCCTTCCTTTCTTCCTTCCTTCCTTCCTTCCTTCCTTCCTTCCTTCCTTTCGTTTTGATATAGGGTCTCACTTACCTCAGTCTATTAGTTACTTTTCTTAATGTGATAAAATGCAAAAAGCTTCTTGAGAAGGAAAGAGTATTTTGGCTCACGGTCTGAGGGCACAGACCCTCATAACTGTGAACGTATGGTACAGGAGTTTGACACAGCTGTTCCCATTTCATCTGCAGCGAGGAAGGAGAGATGAATGTGGCCCTTACCTTGCTTTCTCCTCTTCGTTGCATTCCAGACCCCAAATCCATGGAACAGTGGCTCTACATTCATTCAGAGTTTATCTTCCTTCCTCAGTGTTCCTTTAAAAACCCTCATAGACACATCCAGAGATATGATTCTATGGTGATTCAGTCAAGTTGGTGATGAAGATTAAGCTTCATACACAGTCAGGGATGAACTTGCTCTATCTGAGGATGGCCTTTATCTCCTGCCCCTCCTGCCCCCACTTCCCAATGTGAGGATTACAGACGTGTGCCACCACATCTAGCTTCAGATGTAAATTTAATAATGTTCTTATAAGTCCTGGAAGGAAATTAGAATCTCATATTAATGGAGAATGAAGTGATGATTATAGTACTTTTATACACATTTTAGGGTAGCAAAAACACATTTTCAAAACATTTGCTCTAAAACCTTTTTTCTCCTGCTTACATTACCTGCTCTTTGATGGGACCTTTTACCCAGGCACAGATTTTTAGGGAAGTTAAGCTAAAAATAGACCAATTTCTTCAGGAAATGATTTTTTTTCTTCCTAATTTTAGAATCCAAAGAGGGGGGAAAAGAAGCAAAGGAGGGAGAGAGGGAGGAAAGTAGGGAAAGCTTGAGATGTTAGTAACACCAGAATCATACATCATCTGTGACCTCCACCTGGCCATTCACACAACAACATCAAAACATCTATTTTTTTTTCTTAAATCTACTAATGAATAGACTCTCAGAATACAGGGAGAAAAAGAAGATAAGCGTGTGAGTGACCCTGTCACTAAAAAGTGTAAAGGTCATCGTATATCCCTCCCTCCCTTCTTAATTGTAGAGGACTGTGCACAGGTATGCCTTCAGCAGCAACGCCACACTTCTGAGTTGCTGGGCCGAGGGCGTTCTCAGAGGCTGCACATAAATGCGAAAGATGAGGAAGGAGGATCTGGTTGGAGGCTGACCCACATAAGTGGCTTATCTTGTGGCAGGAAGGAACTCCAGCACAATGTCTACCTCCCAGTGACCAGCAGACAAGATAATACTGGGACAGCACTGATAACTGTCATCTTTGGGGGCCTAGCAAGTGTCTGTCAATGTTCGTCATGTGTCTGGTGGGTACCAGTATCTTGCCAAAGGCATGCGTTCTTTTGCACACAAACTTAAGACTAGATATTGGCCATTAGGTTTTATCTGAGAAAATGGAAAACTGTCAAGTGCAAGGGCCGCACTGGAACAATGGTGGGCTTGGGGCAAATCTGAGTCATAGAACCAATGAGCCGAACTGCAGCATCTAGGTTTGAGTGTAGTTAAAGGGCTGGTTGGAGCGTAGCTCAGTGGTAAAGCCTGTGTCTACCATGCACAAGACACCATTGTCCATCCATACAATGAAGATACACAAATCATACCATTGCTGGTACTGCCTGTTGCAGTCAGGACAGACAGCACTGTCTCCTCCCAAAGGAATGTCTGATGATGGCTGGTGTCGACTATTATAGATAGAAAGTCTGAGTTTAACGGATGAGCCTTATTTTCAGGCATGTAAGCTGCCATCATGAAAACTGAGGTCCCTGACATATGTATTAGTCAGCTTTGTGTATCTACAGAAAAACACTAGATGCAGCCAGCTTATAAAAAGAAACGGTTCCTTTAGCTCAGAATTTTGAAGGCTGAAGCCCCTGTTGCTAGCTTTAGCGCCGTCTGGTAAGGGCCCCTTCTCTCAGCTATGTTATATTGTGGAAGAAACATGTTGAAAAAGCCTATGTCGCAGAGCAGGAAATCAAAGGGGGAGATAAGTCCCTTAGGCTGCCACTAGTGACCCAAGAAACTCCAGACAGGCTTCCAAACCTTGTACTACCTACGTAACCAGTATGGTGACTCCAGGGACTGAACTCCTGAAGTCCCAAGCCATACTGGCAGCAGGTAGTAAAAGTATATCAGTGGTGTGTATGGGTTGCTGTTATGAGGAAGGGGAGAGACATTTCAGGCTACCTAAGGGGACAAGCTAAAGACTCAGTTAACAAATGGGACAAATAGATTTATATGCTTAAATTCCTGCAGGTCATAAGGACTGTAGGAGTTCAGCTGGGAGTACAGGGAAGAAAAAGACATGGAAGGCTTCACAGAGCAGGTGAAACCTAGCTTACTTCCTACTGATCAGCAAGGGTTGAGTGAGATAAGACTGCAGTTCTATCTGGAGGCAGACCAGGAAAGCAAAGAATATGGGTCGTATATGGCCAGTGAGTGAAGAACATGGCTGGCACTGAAGGACACTACAGGAACAGGTGGCACAAGTTTGGTCGGAACCAGAATATGACGAGCCTGATGTTGCTGGCAAAAGTTGAGGCTGGCTCTTGAGTACCGTGAGAGTTTGGGAAGGGCTGTGCCTTGATTAAGGGTGTATCATGCATAGTCTACAGGCTCTGAGAGATTGGCTGGAGTGGGGAGGAGCTGGTTTAGGGAGAATATTAGTGAGGTAGTGTGTATTGTTCCTGTTATGGTAGATTTTCTATTCCAGTCTGTTTCGTATGTGGAACCTAAAACTTTTATCCTATGACATATTTTATAAATAAATGTTTATATAAGGAGATTGGAAAGTTTTAATAGTTAATGAGCTCTGTTCGCTCCAAAGTCCAGAATACCCTTTGATAGTAAATTAGGTGATTAGGAGCTGCATTAATATTTTAAGGCTAATAGGAACCATTGGAATAGAGAACCATAGGACTGGACTCAGTGACTTTGGAAGGCCCTGCAGTCTCAGAAGAACAGGCTTCATGAAAATGGGCTGGGAAGAGGCCTGCCCATTTATGAAATTGAGTGTGTTCATGGTTTTAAATGACGTAGTTGTCATCCGTTGCTCAAAAATACTTGTTGCAAAGTGACTGGCATAAGTGTATTTCAACTATGAAACCATCAGAAACTGTGTTAATGTAGTTTACTTTGTAACTAAATGTATGACTTTCTAAATGCTTCCTACTTCTCTGTTACGCATTCTTTTGTTTGGTAGTTCATCCAGTGTTTAGTAAACCCACGTTCCTTCCTAGGCTGGCCCTGTGCAGGCTCTGGGGATAGAGATAAAGATGTGCAACTTGCACCTAAGAAATGTAGCTTAGCGATGGGTGGTGCACTCATTCGCAAAGGCTGCCGTAATAAAACACCAGAGACTGGGAAACTTTAACAACAAAAATGAATTTTCTCACTGCTCTGGAGGACACAAGTCCAAGACTAAAGACTGCCCACAGGACAGGTTTCCTTTGAGGCCTCTCCTTGCTGTGAGAGGTTTGCCCTCTTCTTGAGACTATCTTCTTGGGGATGCTGGGGACAGGATGGTCTTACTCTGTAGCCCAGGCTGCCTTGGAAATCATGAAGGATTTTCTGCCTTAGTACCCCCAAAGGCTGGGATTACAAGTATCAAGGAAGGTCAAGGAAGGTCATGGTTGCCTTTCTTTGAAGAGAAAGATTACAGAAAATGGCTTGGAAAATTTTGAGTTGAGGCAGAAAGACCTGTATTAGATAATTACAGGAACCCAGATGAGCTTTCAAGCCTATGGTAAAGGGAAGGAAGGGACTTGGCCTTCCTTACTGGATGTAAATGATACATTGGACTGGTCCATGGCTGTTTGCTATTTGCTAGCAAAAATGATCCAAGAGAGGCAATTTCACATGGTATAATTTAATAGAGCAACAGAAATAGTTTCTCACTTGCCACAGTGGTGAGGCAGTAGGAGAGTCACATGATGCCCAGGTTTGTGGTCATGGAAATTCAAAGGACAGGAGCAAAGGTAAGAGGCAGGAGGTTGACATTTGCATGTGGACAAGTTAGACATGGGATAACAGTCGGACACCAGGGGTACTGTCCCAGAAGAGGCTGAAGGGATATGTACATAGTTACCAGCTCATTTCCTACTTACTATCATCCTGAACTGAAGGTCCTAGAATTTTATTGTTTACACTGACATGTTGGGTTAGTTCATAATAAGTATTATAATTTTTTCAGATGACTTTGATCTGACTACAGGAAGGTGGTGAGGAGCTGTGTGATGTCAGGCCAAACAGGCTGACACACAACCCTACTATGCAATGTCCTTGAAAGTGTCCTCGGGACCCCCAGAGAGAATGACCCTCTGTGAGCTGCTCCCAGGGGCCCGGGATTTATTTGTGGGATCTGTTCTCTATCTGAGCTGCACACTTGATCATCACCCAAGACCTCTTAATTGCACTTAGCTGTTCAAAAAGAAAATTTCACTCAGTCTATCACGCAGACAAGAATAAACATATCCTGGGAACAGGTCTAGGCACCTCACAGTGTTCTCACATGTGGAGATGTCATATGTAGGGGATTTTCCCTCCGAGTCTGTCAAAGCAAATAGATAGCTGGAAGACTCAGGCCAGAGCTGTTGAAGGTTTTCGGCAAAGACAAATGAGGTGGATGAGAAGCAGGGGTACATCAGCCTGTCATGGACATGGCTAAGTGCTACAGAAAGCCAAGGGTTTTCTTCATAGGTTTTTTTCCCCCTGTACATCTCTACATTATCAAAAATTTTCAAAGCCTGGGGTGCTTTCTCTATTTGTCTTTCTCAGCTAAAAGCATTCTCCTGTTCACAGAAGAGGGTGAAATTAAAAAGAAAGCTCAGATAAGGCCCTTAGGGAGAAATGTCCAAGTGAAGATGCATTATTAAAAAAAACAAAAAACAAAAAACAAAAAAAACAAAAACAAAAAAAAAAAAACTCTGCCCTGGGCTAGGCAGGATGGCTGTGCTCGATTCTCAGATCTTACGGAAAAAATGAGAACATTGAGAGTGGAGTTGCTGAGAATGAGTAGCCGTTTTGTTAGGATGGTGGAACCCTAGGGAGTAAAAACTTGATTATTGTGTCTGCAGTGATATTTTAAATGCTGGTTCACATCATCTAGTCTGTCTTAAGAGCATAAGGAAAAGGCAAAACTATCACATAAATACTAGTCTGAGCATTTTCATATTGCATAAAGTTTAAGTCCAATGGTAGTTATAGCTGTTAAATGAAGCAAAGACTCTTAACCAAAACTTTGGAAAATGAACTACAGTTCTTAAAATCTTTAGTGTGGAGTTTTGGTTAAGTAAAATTAAGTAACTTTCATTGTTGTAGGAGTTTTAGGGCCTCACAGATCTAATTCACTATGATAAGGATTGGGTGACATTCCTCAGACACATGACTGAACACCCATCTCCTCCCCTCCCCTGTATAATGTGACACAGAGGTCGCCAGGGGCTTCCGGAACTCTCTTATGGAAGCTCTGAACTGATAGCTGGCATTATTATTTTAAGTAATTCTTTGTCACCTACTAAAATACAATGAGACTAGTAAGCTGTACGTAGATTTCAGGTTGGCTCCCTCTCTTTTCACCTCCCTTTTCCCCTTTCCCTTCCCTTCCCTTCTTTTTTTTTCTCCTTCCCTTCCATCTTTTTTCCATGACTAGACAGCAGAATCACCCAACAGATGGACCTTTGTCACCATTTCTTTTTCAAAGAATACTGATGTTAATATATTTTTCTTCCAAATCATTAAGACAAGCAATATCCTCTCAGTCATTTTTGAGTCATTTCTGTGGTCTTTATCTATTTGGTTGATAGCATTTCTGTAAGCAGGGCCCATGATTTTAGTGATAGTGTAAATGTACCCAGATTAGAAGAGCCCATATCTGCATTCCTGGGAAAGCTGATACAGCGCAGCACAGAGCGCTGTTTGGGGGTTTGAGGTGAGCACAGAGGAGCACCTGGGAAGGAGCCCTGAAGAAGCCCATCCCCCCCCCACACTCACACAGGAGTGGAGTGGTTTTATTTCACAGCAGTTTCAGTCACAGGGAGGTGAGCTGGTCCTGAGATGGTGGCGAAAAAGCAAACACTTTAAATGCATAGTGGCTCAGTGGTTGTTAACGTATTTTGATCACCAAAATCCTACCCATGAGTCCTCAGTGCCTAGCTCAGAGCCTTTTCCTTCCAGAATGAGCTTCCTCTTCGCATCTTCCACGTTGTAATTTCCCTGTGTGCAGATTGTTACTTCCATTTACTTGGCACTGACTCACTCACGTTCTCGGCAGATGATCAGTATGGGCATCTGATAGTAAGTGATGCTCCCGAGGAGGTATGTGAAAAGCTCTAGGCTGATTGCTTCCGACACATTTTCGCCATTTAACATTCATGTGATCTTCAAGGGAGGTGGTAATTCAATCCTTGCTTTACACATAAACAAACTGAATTGTAAGAGAGCTAAGTAATTGACTCAAACAAGAGCGATAGAACCAAGAACTGAATCTAGAGGTTGGGATTTCATTATTCTCATTGTCATGTGTTGGACTCCACAATGTGGAGTACGACTGAGCCTACACATCAGGGACTTCTGGATGGGTATTTTTGTTGTTGTTTGTTTGCTTGTTTGTGGCATATGTGTGCGTGTGTAGTGTTTGAATATGTGCAGTGCAAGTGCACCTGTGTGTGTTTCGAGGCTAGAGGATAAACACAGGCGTCATCTTCAAGAACACCGTTCATATCCACCTCCTTTGGGACTGAGCGTCTCACTAGCTAGAAACTCATCAATTAGGGAAGAAGACTGACTGCAGAATGATCTTTCAGGGATCTTTCTGTCTTGACCTCTCCAGCACTAGGCTAGAAGTGCGTACTATACCACGCCTGACTTTTAACACAGGTATTAGGGGTTGAACTCAGATTCTCATGTGTGACAAATATATGACTGAACATCTCCCCAGCTCCATATCAAGGCTTTTGTGCATCTGTACATGTGCAGAGTTCTCTGCATAGGTGTTCGTGTGTGTACATGCTTGTTCACGTGCATATAAGCTTGTGGAGGACAGAGGTTGATCAGATGTCTTTCTCAATCTCTCCTCACCTCGCTTTTGAAAGAGAGTCTCTCCCTGGATCTTGAACTCACTGATTCGGCCACATGGGCTGGCCCCTTACCCCAGGTTCCACTCATCTGGCTTCCACACTAGGGTGTCAAGTGCATGCAACCAGACATGGCATTTGGGGAGGGGATCTAACAATGAAACTTCCGCATCCTTTTGCTCATAAGGCAAGCACATTATAGCTCAGCCACCTGCCCAGCTTCTGGCCAGTGGATCAGAAGGTGCCTTGGCAGGGGTGGTTATGATGGTGAGGGAGCTTAGAGAAGTGTTCTTGAAGGAGAATAGCAAGAAGTGCTGCTGTGAATGCTGAGGAACCTGATTACAGTGTCATGGGTGCCCCGCTCCTGCCCGACTGTGTGTCCTAGCTAACTGAAGGAATGGTCAAGAAAAACCCGAACACATGCTAGACTTTAATAACCTATGTCAATCCACATCTACATTAATCTTCTAAAATGCATATTACTTGAATGGTTTTTATAGTGGTAGCCAATGGGTACTTTGTTCTTTTCTCTTAGGTAGCACATACATTTCTATGTGTTGATGCTATTACAAGGGTCTGCATCACTGTCACTTTTAGTGGTTAAGTGGCATTTGGTGATATTGGCCATTCTTCTGTTGTGGTAGCTGTTGAAAAGCAGGAGATAGTTTAGCTAGCAGGTTAAATATGACTTGCAAGGCTACAACTGTGACTAACTATGTTTCTCTCGTTGGTAGTAATAATGGCATGTTTTTGGATTTGTAATTTTCTAAGTATTTTATCTTCTCATTGGATCAACCTATGAAACCTTACTGCAGAGTTGTAATTACTAGAACAATCCACCATGTGGATTTGGAGACACAAGCACCATGCACTCACTATCTGTTTGACCAGCATGGACATTGTGCTTGGGAAATGCTGGGTAGAGGAAATTCCTGGACCTGAGCCCCAGGGTTCTAGTGCCACCCATCCCTGCTCTATGGTAATTTGATCAAGGAGCTTTTTTCTTAGCATGATCCGTATTCTGTTCTTATCTCATCTCCTTTGCCCTCCTCTTCATTTCATCTGGTCCTGCTCTTCTATCTCTGTATATTTTCAATTTCCTTGTGCCTTCTATTTTTTTTTAACGCTCGGTCCTTTATTTCCCTTATCTCCTTCTTTTGTAATGCACTTTCTTTTCTTATTTCTCATCATGTCGCCCTATCTTCTGTTGCTTGAACTATGATCGTATATCCAATCTCTTTCTGGGACTTTCCGTGATTGTCTCCTCCTTGGTCTCTCAATTTCTGTTTTTATTCAAGAGACCACAGGGTCTGCTGAGGGATGATTGAACACTTCAAGGCATTTCCTTTCTTTGATCCTTTTAAAAAGAAGAGGAACATGTTCTATGCTTAAATTTAGGACTTAGAAATTTAAAAAGAGAGAGAGAAAAACTCGTATTGCAATCAAATCCTCACCTTTGACCTTCTTAAACAATTCCCTACCCAGCTGTAGTAAGGATAGAAGTACCTTAAAGTGTCAATGACAGGCTTTCACTAATGCCACTGTGGCTGCTGTCTAGGAAGGACAGGGCTGTTGTGGGTCTGCGTTTAGAGGACACAACTGAGTGTAGGTATGGTTACCTCTTCAATACTAAAGGCAATTGTGTCCTGTGACTGCACTTGCCCGATTTTCCCACACACTTAAAAATCTCTTTGACTGACTTGCAATGAGCAAAAGGACCATCTTCCTTTCAAACTAGTATATCTTCAGCATGAATGCTGACTCTGATTGGGCCCACTACATAAAGAGTTTTTAGAAATACCGTCTACATGATCATCACTTAAGTCATAGTAAGAATTGTAAAGGGTTGGGCCTGTGGTTAGTAGATGCCTCTCATTCACAAGCCAAGAAACTCGCATCACTCAGTTTTGCAGCTCGTGGCCAGTGCAGGCAGGCTTTGTACCCAAGCAGATCTGCTTCCGAGGGCCCAGTTTGGCCGTAAACCACAGCTTACTCTATACTTGTTGGCAGTCACTTAACTTACCTCTTTTTGATGTTCTTGAGATTTTGCCCATACAACCTTCCTGTACCTTGTACCTCTTCCTCCACTCAAAACTCAGTTGACGTGATCACCCAGTCACAACTCAGCGTTCTCCTCTTGTTTGGAGGAACAACAGCATCCACAAACAAAGCTCATATCTCCTCTCAGATATCTCTGCATTTTCTATTTCTGTTCTTTTACTTCCCTTCTGTTACCCATCCCTCCTTGAGCTGACTTCTCCACCCAGCTAGTTCCTCTTCCCTTTTCACATAGCCCTTCTGAGCTCCCCTGAACCTCTCCTCTCTCCATCCCATCCCTTAGGGCATTTGTATCTCTCTTTTTTTTTAATTTTTAATTTAATTTTATTTATATATTTATTTATTACAATTTATTCACTTTGTATCCCCACTGAGCCCCCTCCCTTGTCTCCTCTGGGTCTCACCCACCCTCCCTCTTCTCCTCCAATGCCCTTTCCCTAGTCCTCCCCTTCTATCTGATCCTAGCTTATCTGGTCTCATCAAGGCTGGCTACATCATCTTCCCCTGTGGCCTGGCAAGGCTGCACCCCACAGGTGGAGGTGATCAAAGAGCCAGGCACTGAGAAGAGGGAGATAAAAAGATCTGGAGGGGACGGGAACTCCACAAGGAGAACAATAGAGCTAAAATACCTGGACCCAGGCTATTTTAAAATACCAATACCCAGGGTATTGGTCCTGCAGAGACCAATAGTCCAATTAAGGACCGTGCATGGAGTGGACCTAGACCTCCTGTTCATAGGATGCCCATTGGCTGCCAGTTTCCAAGTGGCTTCCCTAGTAAGGAGTATAGGGGCTGCATTCTTATCTCTCACAGCATTCTTTTCTTTTCTTCCCCTTTGGTTTCTGTTCCAAGTGCACCCGACTCTCACTCCACTCCACCCACAGGAACTCCAGACTGAAAAAGCTCCAAAGAAATCGATCTTCATGCCACACCCATAAGCTATTTTTCTTTCTTCTCATGACTCTTGTTTATCTGTGCCCCATTTTATAATAAGCACAATTCAGATCCACTGAGTGGCACCCATTTCCAACCTATTCTAGCTGTCAGGTGGCCCTTGCCTATGTTTCCTTTCTTCTCTTCCTATTGTAAAACTCACTTCTCCCACATGGCAGCCTCATGCATCTTTACAGTATCTTTCCCACTAAACTTTCACACTTCTTCCCAAGAGGGGGGGGTGTCAGTTTTTGAAGATCAGCTTTGTCTTCTAAAATAAACAAAGACCGAAATGTTATGATGGCTCCCATTGCCTCCCACATTAATGTCCTTATCCTGATTTCTAAGGCCCATGTTCTCCTTTGATCCCTGTTTTAATGTTGAGACTCCAACCTTACTAATTCCTTTCTCATTCCATCATGCTCCACTGTTTGTTCTCTGCTTGGCAAGGGTGTCTTTAGTGGGCATCATTTTCAGGCATTATCTAAGCACCCAAATTGTAAGACCTGAGTCTAAAAGAGCCTGAGCCTCCTTTCACCCTTTCTGCAAGAAACAAAACAATCCCCCTTTCTGCTTAATGTCTCTGCATCTTCTACTTTCCTCCTGATGTAGTAGAAGGTTGTTTTTTGTTGTTGTTGTTGTTGTTGTTGTTTCCTGCCACCAGGTTCCCTGAATAATGACTCATGAGACTCAATTATTACTTTATAAATACCTAGGTCGTATAGCTCGGCACTTCTCTAACTAGCTCATAATTTAAAATAACCCATTATGTTAATCTGCATTCTGTCATGTGGCTGGTTATCTAAGCTCAGGTACCATGTGTCCGTTCTTTTCAAATTTTGCTAGCTGAATCTTATGTACCTGGCTCTATCCCAGAATCCCTTCTGCCTGCCAGATGTCCTACCTATTTCCTGCCTCAGTCATAGAACATAGGTTTTTTTGTTTTTGTTTTTGTTTTTTTAATTGACATGTTGCATCCAAACAACCACAAGAGATTTTTTTCTACAGGTACCTAGGGCTTTCCCATCATCCTGTCATGAGCATCTCTGGGGAAAGCCCCCTTCCTCTTCTGCTTCCTGCAGCACCTTCCTGGTGGCCACATAGCCAGCTGACTTGCCATTAGCACCAATTGAAGAGAATCGCTCTCCATTTGGAGATAAATCAAAGTGCTAAGACACATGAGTGCATGCAGTCCTCATGTCACTTGTCTGCAGTGGGAGCTGCCCCCAAACTGAGAACTCTGACATTGTCAGTCACTGTATCCAACTGCCTCAGTCTTGACATTGTTCCCTTGGCCTCTGTAGCAGCCTTCTCAATAGTAAGTTTGGCAGCACTGGGTAGAAACCTCTTTCCTGTCATCTTAAGATCATTCTGTTATGGAGGGGCTTTGTTTGGCTGTTTTAAGACTAAAGCGGTAGCCACAGGCACTGGATAGAGAAGTTTTATCTGTTTGTTTGATCCATTGGTTTTGCTTTGTTTGTTTTATAGCCTTTGCACTAATTTAGACTCTCTAAGGGAAAAAACAAGACATCATTTTTAAGCACTTTTGGGAGGGCTGAGCCCAAAGTAATAATAAAAAGGGAAAGGAATAGGTTTTTTTTTCTCTTCTGCCATTCATATATATTTCTATTTCTTTTGTGCCTATTTCACAAAATGAACTCTATTGGCTCTTAACAATCAAATCAGATTCAAATCCTATGCTCTTGGTTTTGTTTTTCGTACATTTGTACAATGAATTTCTGTCATTTTCACACATCTCACCTCCATTCTCCTTTTCAGACTCCTCTTACTCTGGTCCCTTCTCAAGTCCTCTCTTACTTTAGTCTTCTTTCTAATGTGTGGTCAACTGAATTTAATTAGTGTTCCTTCCCCCAGCTTGGGTAGGAGGTTATTTAGTAGAGCATAAACATCTATCAGTGACTGCACCGCAGAAGAAGCTACACCTGCTCTCCTAACAACCTTTAAGAGCCAGCAGCCCTACAGGAAGGGGTGAGGCTGTATGTACCTACACACGTGGTAAAATGTTGAGGAGCTCAGTCTTGTACCCCTCAAGTTACAAGTATTTGTGCAGATAACCACAGTTACAAAGAGTTCATGTCCCAAAGACATCTTTTTGTTGCACACATTTCCGTTCTGTCTCGTACAGTCTTTCCACTCCCTTTCCACAGTGTTCAGTGAATGTTGAAAGGGGTGATATAGCTGTTCTGTTTAGGGCCAAGCACTCCGCCATCACACTGTCTCAGCCCTGAGTTTCTGCGTTTACCGCCAGTCCCTACAGTAAGAAGCATCTCTGATTGGGCATAACCTGTGGATTTAACATGGATATTCAGAAGGTAGTTGAACAAGACCATTTAGCAAAATAGGCTCTCCACTATGGCATGTGACCCCTCCAGCCACAGGCTCTTGACCAGTTTCACAGAACTGAATCCTACACATATTAAAAGGCCTGGAGTTATTGTATGACATCATCTCCCTCTTTCCTGGTGGAAAACAGTTTCAAGTGCTGCTTATTTTAACTACTTCCAAATGCATTTCATGCAGTTGCATTGAGAACCTAATCAACCACTAGGATATTATTTAAAACCCTCTGTATGTCTAAATTTGTCTTTATAGATCATTATTTATCAGCTAAAGAGTCACTGCCCCATGAAATCAACATTCAGACCATTGCTTTCATAACGCACGTTGACTTGAACATCTTCAGGCTTTTTTGTCTTTGTTCCAAAGATGAAAAATCAGTCACTTCACTGGCGTGTACCGCCATCCATCATGATCATGAGTAATCCTCGCTGATCCTCGGAGCAGAGCCTCTGATTTGGAGAAAGCATCACACAGCGATGACCACATGCAATTTCCTCACAGCTGCAGGGTGACACATTAGAGGGTGTTGCGGCTTCTGAGTTCAAATATTAATTTTTGCTTTGTTTAAATTTTGAGCATGTCTGCATGCTGTGTCTATTTAGAAAACAAATAGAATCTTCTAGTGCTTAAAACAAGAAGTGTATTTATTTTATCTGGAGCTAGTTCTCTTTCTTCCCGACTTCCCTGTAACACGCTCATTAATTTGCTTGCTCCGAGTGTGAATTCACTGTTTATTAACAAGGTGGCACGTATACAAACAACTGGAATCCCATCTGCCTGCTCGCCACCACACACGTGATCATTATACACCAGTGATCTAAAGCAGGCTGAGCGTAAATGTATCTTGCTTCTCTCCTTGTCACTCTTAATGAATGTTATATTTAAAGACCCTGCACTGTAATTGCAATGGTGACAAGGAAGAATTTACTTACTGAGTGGCAGTGGGAAGAAGCCAAAAGGTAGCTGCTTCCAGCAATAGGCACTGTTTAAGCAATCCGTGTGTGCACACACCATTCAGGCATATTTGAGGTCAGCCTCCTATCCTTTGATTGTAGGCAGGAAGATGAGCCGTGGGTGCCTCCCTACAAAGACGGGGCCTTAGGATGGGATGGTAATCCTCACCCAGGCGGTCAGGTTGGCAGGTTGGAAATTCCAATCCCTATTTTAGCAACTACAGTATCAGGAAAGATTGAGCAGCCACCACTGAAGCTTCCTCTGGAGTGTCCTGAGGAACTGCTTCAGTTATGTCACAAACAAGAGTGGAAAGGAGGATGAGGAACATTGCAGGGGAATTCATTCAGGTTTTTTTTTTTTGGCCTCTCTGAGGACACTGTTATTATATTATATTGTATTGTATTCCTACAGTATTGTGCAGTGAGAGTCAGAATCACTGTCAGATGATTAGCACCAACCAAGGAGAATCAAGGGTTTCCTCCGAATCAGATCAGTTCTTAGACAGTGTGGGATAGGCTGCATGAAATGACCATTGTCACAGCAGCTCATAGGGGCACACAGTCATCTGCAGATCCCAGGGGGAGGACTCTTGCCACCTTTAAATTTGGCTGGCCCTGGGGATATTTCTCTCTTCTTAGCTCAGATTGTAACTGACAAGGCAGTTGCATATTGTCATACACACACACACACACACACACACACACACAGAGAGAGAGAGAGAGAGAGAGAGAGAGAGAGAGAGAGAAACAGAGACAGACAGAGAGACAGAGAGATACACACATGGCCAAGTAGCATCCTTTTCCTCGTAGGCTGAGGCGGATTTTTGAAAACTGGGGGTACACTCTTCAACAGCCTTTTCAGGAGCCTCCAGATTCTCCACACTTTCCTGGTATTGTTAAGTATTTATTGCATTTACTTACTTATTTTAAAGGATAGTTTCTATTTTATTTTAATTTTCCAGATGGTTTTTCTTCTGTACGCATGAAACCAACTCTTTATACAAGTTTCGGTGGTGCCAGCAGGCAACACAAGTAGGTCTAAATCATATGGAGATTTTGGACTTTCCAGGTTTTATGCAATCAATCCTGATCTCCTTGCTATAAACAGCAGAGCACACACATTAATGGAGCTTCAGAAGCACAGGAACATTAAAGGCACTTTTTTTTTCCCCAGAACTGTCCCTGGAGGCAGAGGCCTCTAGTGTGTGTGTGTGTGTGTGTGTGTGTGTGTTCATGGGCATGCGTGTCACAACATGCATAAAGAGATCAGAAAACAATTTGCTGGACTCAGTTCTCCCCTTCCACCAAGTAGGTCCCAGGGCTGAAAACTCAAGTTTTCAGGTGTAGCACCAGGCACCTTCATCCACTGAGCCATCACACAGACCATCCTGGTATTTTTGTTCAATAATCTAATGATTTTTTTTTTTTTTTGTCCAGAAACTACAAAAAATTACCTGTTACATGCAATTGAATTGACCCAAATTGACCTAGGTATCTATTTTAAAGAGGTTGTGAAGGACTAACATTTTTCAAAACATCATTTCTGGTCATACACCATACATGTTCTTCTTCTCAAGGTACACCTTAACACTCACTGTCATGAGTTTTGTGTGCTTGTGTTAAGTTTTGTTTTGTTGTTTCTTTGGGGGCGGGAGTTAGATTTATTTTCTTACATATTTTAGGGCTTTGTCAGCATGTATGTCTGCACACCAGAGGGGAATCTGGTCCAGTGTGAATAGTGTAGCTTCTCCTTTCCCCAGAGTAGGATGCTTCTCCGGGCTGGGACAGGAAAATGGTGAGGACATGGATTGTACTGATGGAGGAAGGCCAGGGTTTGTTCACTCTAATGCACGTTTGTGGCTGGGTTGTTGGTCTTTTCCCTCGTATTTTATCTTTCACCAATGCCTTGTACTTAGAGATTTGTTATCTTTGGCAGTGAGGTTTTGGTGACTTCCCAGGGAAGTCACACTGTGTGTGATGTTACACTGCCTGTTCAGTGAGGATGGCTGCACACGGTAGGGAAGGAATGTGTGGGTCGATGCTGCGCATTATTGTTTTCTTGTGCACATTGACCACCAGTCATACATGCAGAGTCATATAACCCGCTGTGCCAACACTTTCTGAATATTGTAGCCACTTAAATATTTTTGTTATTTGAAATGAAAACTATATTTTTCAAATGCTCAACTTTACCTACAAGTATAAAAAAAGGTAAAATATGGTAGGTCAAGTTTTTACCAACCCAATTTTTACTAGTCCTTAAAAATAACAAAACATGCAAATTTCATGATTCCCTTATTTTTTCATTGCAGAGTAATACTCCATTGTATAGATGTACCACAGTTTCTGCATCCATTCTTCAGTTGAGGGGCATCTGGGCTGTTTCCAGCTTCTGGCTATTACAAATAAAGCTGCTACAAACATGGTTGAGCAAATGTCCTTATTGTGTACTTGCGCCTCTTTTGGGTATATGCCTAGGAGTGGTATGGCTGGATCTTGAGGAAGCGCTATTCCTAGTTGTCTGAGGAAGCGCCAGATTGATTTCTAGAGTGGTTGTACCAGTTTACATTCCCACCAGCAGTGGAGAAGGGTTCCCCTTTCTCCACAACCTCTCCAGCATGTGTTGTCACTTGAGTTTTTCATCTTGGCCATTCTGATGGGTGTAAAGTGAAATCTGAGGGTCGTTTTGATTTGCATTTCCCTAATGGCTAATGATGGACGTTGAGCATTTCTTTAAGTATTTCTCTGTCATTAGATATTCCTCTACAGAGAGATCTCTGTTTAGCTCTGTTCTCCATTTTTTAATTGGATTACTTGGTTTGCTGCTTTTCAGCTTCTTTAGTTCTTTATATATACTGGATATTAGCCCTCTGTCAGATAAAGGGTTGGTGAAGATTCTTTCCCAATCTCTAGACAGTCGTTTTGTTTTGATGACGGTGTTCTTTGCTTTACAGAAGCTTTTCAATTTCATGAGGTCCCATTTATTGATTGTTGCTCTTAGAGCCTGTGCTGTTGGTGTTCTGTTCAGGAAGTTGTCTCCTGTACCAATGAGTTCTAGGGTCTTCCCCACTTTTTCTTCTAACCGATTTATTGTGTCTAGTTTTATGTTGAGGTCACTGATCCACTTGAATTTTAGTTTTGTGCAGGGTGATAAGTATGGATCTATTTGCATTTTTTTTCTACATGTAGACATCCAGTTAGACCAGCACCATTTGTTGAAGATGAGAAATAGTAAGAGCTGGAGAGGACAGGAACCCCACAAAGAGAGCAATAGAACCAGAAAATTTGAACACAGGGGTCTTCCCAGAGACTCACTCCAACCAAGTACCAGGCATGGAGATAGCCTAGAACCCCTATATAGAAGTTGCCCATGGCAGTTCAGTGTCCAAGTGGAATACACAGTAATGGGAAGAGGGACTGCCTCTAACAGAATCTGATTGGGCTGCTCTTTGATCACCTCCCCCGAGAGGGGAGCAGCCTTACCAGGCCACAGAAGATGACAATGCAGCCACTCCTGATGTGATCTGATAGACTAAGATCAGAAGGAAGGAGAGGAGGACCTCCCCTATCAGTGGACTTGGGGAGGGGCATGTGTGAATAAGGGGGAGGGAGGGTGGGACCAGGAAGGGAGGAGGAAGGGACTTATGGGGGAATACAAACTGAATAAAGTATAATTAATAAAATAAAATGTAAAAAAAAATAAAAAATAACAAAACATTCCTATTGGCATGTGGAAATGATGATGGGACAGAGAAGAAAATGCTATCTGTCCACATTTCATATAATCTCATCTGTGTAAAAATCTACATGGGAAAGGTTGTGCAGAAAAAAAGCATAAAAGAAAATAAAATGTCAACATTGATTGTGAACTCTGAGAAGCATTCCTGAGGTGGTTTGTTTTTTTTGATTATACTTTGAAAAATTATGTTTTTAGATCTTATTCCATAGATTGCTTTGCTGTCAGATCTCTTTTGAACACTGCATAGCCAGTCTCTGTTCTGTGTAGATCACTGCAGCTTTTAGGCTGGAGGCTTAAGCCAGCTTGCAGGTCGTACCCAGTGATAGCGGCCACTTGTAGCCTGTCATCCTGAGCTGCAGGTCTGCCCCAGGGGACTATACTTCTCTGAATGTAAGTCAGAACATTCATATTGATCCTTGGGCTCTTGTTGCTCTGGTTTCTGGCTTCCTTCCTATATCATCAGTCATTCTGAGGTCTCCCAAGGAATTCTTTCCAAAAAGATTTTGACTTCAGGCTTCTGGGGGGGAAACGCTGTTTCCTAGATTTTAGAAATTTATTATTCTTTTTACCTTGGTTTAATAAAAAATCAGTCAACCAACTGTGATTCACAGCAGAATTCCACTGCATATTTATTTAAGTGGTGTTTTGTTGGGGGCAAGGGCATAACAGGGGAGTGGGAAGGGAGGTTTGGGTGAAGGAACTAATATAGGAACTCCCTCAGATGTGGTTTTGGAATGAATTTATTCACAGGATTGAGTATTCAATGTGACTTTTTGAACAATAGAACAAATATAGGCAGTGAACAAAAAGAGTTAGAAAGTCCAACTTTTCAAACTGAAGTCATTATAATCTCCTGTGTAGGCAGAGCTGTAATCTAACTTGGATAAATGTGACACTCTGGGAGGCTCATGGTTGACTTTTATATTTTCGGATGTCATTTATTGATTTCGTCTTTGCCTCTGGGTATTCACTCTATCATGCCCTGTGATATGTCATGGGATTGATGGATGCCTCCTTATGACTGCTCTAACAGGAAGCTATGAAAAGAATCAGAGGCCCCGAGTAATGCAGCCCACACTCTGGAGCCCTTTCCACTGGCTTCTGGTATCTGTATGCACAAGCCAGCCCTGTTTGGTTTGCAGATTCTACAGACTTGGTTGGGAGGCTATAAGTTATTGAAGGTTGTGCTAGGTTACTCTTTACTGTAAGCAAATACCTGAAAGACCCAAACTAAGGGAGGAAGGGTTTATTTTGGCCTACACCTTATGATCCTCGTAACCCAAAAAGACGTGGTAGGGAAAGCTCCGTGGGGGAAGGGATGGCAGCAAAAATGTGAATTATCAAATAACACCTTGTGAGCAGGAGACAAGGAAAGATGAGTGCTGGTATACAGCTCGCTTTCCCCTTTAATTCAGTTCATGACTCCATGCCCTGGTGCCACCCACATTCAAGATGAGTCTTCCCTCTGCATTTACACCTTTCTAGAGACAATTGGTAGACCAGCAGTTCTCAGCCTGCAGGTCATGACTCCTTTGGGTCACAGGGGTCGCCCAAAACCATTGGAAAACACAGATCTTTACAATACCCTTCATGACAGTATCAAAATTATAGTTGTAAAGTAGCAACAAAATAATTTGGTAGTTGGGAGCTATCACAACAGGAGGAACTGTATTAAAGGGCACAGTGTTAGGAAGGTTGAGAAGCACTGACCTAGACAATCCCAGAGGTATGGCTCTAGATCTCAAGTTGACAGTCAAGATTAACAATTACAAGGATTGTGATGAATTTTTTACCTGTCAATTGGAGGCATAGAAAGAGGACCCAACTTCAGAGGAGTTACATGTGTGAGATTTCTGATAGGATTAGGAGGAATACAGTCAATTTTGTCATTTAGAGTCTTCCAGAGACCTTTTCAAGATAAATAGTTCTGGAGGCTGAAACAGAATACATCGAGATAGGGTGTTAGGAAGGGAAGCAGCACAGTGATGTGTTACTTTTTCTCTGACCACATAGCTGCCAAGGAAGCAGGTCAAGGAAAAAAGGATTTTATTTGGGCTTACAGTTTTAGGGGACAACATTCATTATGGTGCAGGAAACGCCATAGTAAGTAGTAATAGAAGGGAGTGGCTTCCTCACGTTGGGGTAACCAAGAGACAGGTAGAATGAGGCTACAGGCCAGAGGCTTTAACAGGTGGTTAGGGAAATCTGAGAGCTGGAGGTAGTGTGTTTAGGAGTTGAGTCAAGACTAGAGTGAAGGGGTTGGGGAGAACACTGAGAGCAAAATCTGGAATGTCAGTGAGGAATCCCATGAGATGGAAAATGAGATAAAAATGAGTAAATCTATATGTTTAGGGCTGAAAGAAACAGGTGGAAGGCATGACGCACACGGGATGAGTGAGGTTGACCAGAACACTTGGTGAGCATGGCGTGGTTTCTTGGAACGAGTAGAGAGCGTTTCAGGATAGCTGCTGAAGGAGCAGAGAGGGCTGTTCATAGCCCAGTCCCCGCTGGGTGATGTGGTGGACGCACATTTTGTCGTTCCTGCAAACAGCTTGCAGAGATCCCCAAGATCAGACAAATCCACGAATACCCATTTATTGTACCCTTAGACTACTCCAGGGACCTGCTTACTTTCTCCTCGAGGTGTCACTATGATGATAATTCCCTCTCTCGGCTCTGGCTGAGAAAGCTTCAGTCAGCTGCAACTGTTCTCCCCACTGTACACCTGCAGATCCTGTCCATACATGCCCAAACCCGGCATATTCTGCCCTTGCCTGCCTTGAAGAGGATGAGCTCACCTGCCTTGAAGATGAGCTCATGACACCCCGGCCAATGAGGCCTTTACTGGGTAGTGAATGTTTCCTGGCCTTCCATCCTAACACTACCTTCATTGACTCTATTTTCTGAAGCATTTCTGCTTCTTCAGGTACACCTCTAGGGTTATGCATCCTCCCTGTGAGTGAGGCAAAGGATAAAAATGAAATGCTTGGCATTACACGAGTCATCCTCAGCAGTGGGGGTCTGGGAACAGCCACCCTCCCCCATAGTACCTGTAGTGCAGTCACCATTTCCTTCGCAACCTACTGAAGGACTGTAATAAGGTTTCATCCAGCTCTCCTAGGACATCATGAATTGTTTCTAATATTGACGAAAGGCTGCTGGCTATTTGAAACTCCCAGGCTCAGAGAAAAGCCAAGACCTTGTTTTGTGTGCTGGTAGAAGAGCCGACAAGAGGACACTGACTTAACTTCTGGGGCAGCAGTAGTGGGTTTCTAGGGCAACGGTCTCATGCTGATTGGAATGCTGGGATGGGAATGAGATATGTTTCCTGTGCTGAGAATATTTGTAGACAATCAGCAGGGATCATGAATACAAGAATACAACCTGTGTAGCTGACATGGGCCTGTTTTTTTTGTTTGTTTGTTTGTTTGTTTGTTTTTTTTTTTTTTGAGCAAATGTAGTCCAGATCACTGTCTTGTCCTTTCACACCAAAAGATGGCACAGACATCTGAGCTCTGAGCTCTGGTAGGGTAGGAACAGGTACTTAGAGTCTCACGGGGAAACATGGAAAGGTCCTAAAAGCAGAGTCCTTTCTTCCTATCAGACACCTGAACTGTTTTCATTTTGGTGGATGATACAGGATCCCTGAGTTTCTTCTGCCATGGAGATGAAGGACGGTGAATGAGGCTTTGGGGGTAATTACCACTTGAAGCCAGGGCAGAGGAAGTGTTAGCCTGCAATGGAAGCTAAACCCAATTGAGCTCTTTATTAAAGGATGACTATTATATGAGTGAGAACAAGAGTGCTGGCTGCACAGGATAATTTGTTTTATGGCTTTAATCACAGCCGGTACGACAGAGCCGCGGCGAACCATCTATCAGGTCATGAAAATGATTTTTTTCCACTCACAGCCCTTCGTTCTAACTCTATCTTCAGCTAAAGACTAAAATGTGCAAGCAACTCAATCCAATTATCTGCTAACCTCACTCTCTCTATCGCTAAGGCTGACTGCAGAGTGCCGGCTCTGGAGGCCACATGGAGGAGAGGCTGCGCTGTGATGGGGGCACACAGCTCTCAAGGGCTCTTGCTCCTGGGGGAAAAGTTACTCGTACTGGTCTCGCTGTTTCTGTTGGTCCAACAGTTCTCACTATCACGTCAAGTATCGATCACACAAAGCCATAGTACTTGAAGGTCGTTCAGTTGGAAAGAAATGAAAACTCAATTGCCGTGCTGGGCCTAGCACTTACTCAAGCCATTTACTGAAACCCTCAAGCCCACGATTTGTTCATGTCCCCCAGCTTCTGCTTTGCCAGAGTCCTGCCCCTGGGCTCTTCCCTGGGTGGCTGAGCAGCAGCTGTGGTAATTGAACCCCCTCTGCCCTGTGGCGTGTTGATTAGACTTTGGCTCATGAGCTGCAGCGCTTGTTTCTCTCCTCTTCCCTCTCCAGACTGCCATCCACTGTGCCAGCGCTGTGTGGCTAATCTCCACCACACTGGTAGTGTCTGCCTGAAGTGCCAGCATGCCCGCCACCTGCTGCTTGGGGATCACTGTGTTCCAGACTGCCCTCCCGGGCACTACACAGAGAGGGGCATGTGTAAAAGTGAGTAAGTGCTGGACTTTGGTGGTGGTGGTGGTGGTGGTGGTGGTGGTGGTGGTGGTGATGGTGGTGGTGTGTGTGTCTAGGGTGATGACGTTCTTTTGACATCAGAGGAGAGTTTGGTGTCTCAAAGAGAAAGGAAGCCGAAAGCATCCAGCAGGACTGCAGCTTGGCCCTGCACCCTTGGAGTCTTCATTTGCACGTGTTGCTTTGGGAGTACCTGGGTTGCATTCTCACTGCTGTGACAGGATAGCCAGGAAAGCAAGTTAGGGAAGACAGAGCTTATTTTGTCCTGGAGGGTTCAGCCCTTCATGGCAGGAGCGTCAGGGTGGCCCGAGGGAGCTGGTTATGGTGCGTCTTCAGTCGGGAAGCAGAGAGGAATGAGAACTGATGCTCAGTTTATGTTCTCCTTTGTAGTCGGTGCAGGGCCTCGGTCCATGCAGCGGTGCTGCCTTCATGTAGAGCACACCGCCCAACCCTCAGTCGACAAAATCTAGCTCTGCCACAAGCATACCCACAGTGTGTGTCCTAAGCGAGTCTCAGTCGTGAAAGGTTGACAGCACGAAGCACCACAAAGAGAACATCTGGCTTCGTGGTTTTCACCTGTGTCTCTTTTCCCGCTGCAGGATGCCATTCCTCCTGCAGAAGCTGCCAGAAGGGAGGACCTTCCTCCTGCACCTCGTGTGACACCGGGCTGGTTCTGACCCACGTTGGTACCTGCAGCACCACCTGCTTCCCTGGGTATTACCTGGATGACAACCAAGCTTGCCAGCGTAAGTCTGATGAACTGTCTCCTCTCCTGACATTCTGGGCCTTTGTTAGAAATGTGAAGTTCTTGCTTCTACCTTCTCCTCTGCAAAGGTGACGTGGATACCATCAGCAGACAGTGACTTACACAGCAGCCCAGCTGAAGGTGCTTGCCTTTCTAAGCACCTTTCTAAGCAGCTCTGTGATCTTGGGCGAGTCATTTAACTTCTGCATTTCAGACACCTCGTGCGAAATACAAGCATTAGTGGATTTCATAGCTATGGTTATCTCAAGAGCCCAGTCCTTTGATTTGGAGCAGAGAACGGTGCCCCTGCTGCGTCCAGTCTGTGGACTGTGCACATCTGTGCATTTAACTTACTTCTGCATTTATCTACTGTTACCGACAGTGTGCACGGTGGCATATGTGAAACATTTCCACTTCTTCCCAAAATACTAGTGGTTGTTTTTTTCTTGTATAAGAGTTACATGGGCCAGGTAGTGGTGGTGCACGCCTTTAATCCCAGCACTCAGGAGGCAGAGGCAGGCAGATCTCTGTGAGTTCGAGATCAGACTGGTCTACAGAGTGAGTTCCAGGACAGCCAAGGCTACACCAAGAAACCCTGTCTCAAGACACAACACACATACACACACACACACACACACACACACACACAACACACACAACACACACACAAAAGTTACATGTATCGATGTCATCTCAAACGTGTATGGTTATAACTCATTACCCTGAACCAAACATAAAGAGTTTGGATAAATGAGAGAAAGGACTGCTCTGGAAAATAGTTAGGACATCCCTCACAGATGAAGGCAGAAGCTGCTTACGTTATTTTGCTCACTCAGAGTCACTCAGAAATTGCCACACCAGGGCTAGAGCGCTGGCCCTGCAGTGACAACACCTGCTGTTCTTGCCAAGCACTTAGGTTGGGTTCCTAACACACACGTGGTGCCTTACGTCATTTCCGGGAGATCAGATGTGCCGTTTTGGCCTCCACAAGTACTGTACACCTGTAGTGTTTATATAACAATGTAAGAAATCAGTGTGTAAATGAAATCAATATAATAAATCCCTAAATATTAGTCATATCTTTGAAAATCAAAAACAGTGGTGTCATTTCAATTTTATTTTGTAGGAATTATATAATGCCTTCTCATGTTGAAGGTGTCATAGACCAGTGGCCTTGGAGAGTCTGTAGAGTTGGGGGGAGTCTAGAAATCTAAGTGCTAAGGTCACTTAACAGCATTATGGCCTTACGCAAGCGAGCTCACCTTTGATTTCAGTGTCTTTCTATAAAGGAGGGCATCTTCTTTACTTTCTTGTTGCTGTGGTAAAAATACCCAGACAAAAGCAGTATAAGGGAGAAATGGTTTATTTGGGCGTATAGTGGCAGAGGGACACAGTGCACCATGAGGTTCCTAACGGTTCCACAAGCTTAGCCAACAACCGCCACCTGGGTACCAGTTGTCCAAAGTTGTAAGCCTATGGAGGTCCCATCTCATTCAAACTGCAGTGCGGGAATTACAACAGTAGCTACATCCTCACCCTGTAACGCTTCACACGGACCAAGCAGAGGGTGTGATTTCTCTCACCGCACAATAGTTACTGTTATCGTGCCCATCCGTAATGAAAAGCTAAGCGTTCAATGATAGATACTCTTGTAGACACAGACAGGAAGAATGGTGCCACTGCTTGCTGGTTCACTGAGTTGGGTGTGAGCAGATTTTTGTGTCATCCATTCAAGTACTGGAGATAGAAACTTGTGACCCAATGGAAAGGTTTCATCACATTTGTAACCAAAACTCAGCCTGGCGTACATCAGCTGTCTGCCAGAACTGGCACAGTCTGTAATGCAGCAGCGGCAGGAATGAAATACTCACATTTCTATTCAAGAGCAAGAGTGTTTGCTGGTGAGGAAATAGTGACTTAGATTTATGAAGATATTCGCAGCCTCGGGATCACAGAAATAGAAATCCAAAAGAACTAAACAGAATCCCTTGTATGAAGAATTGGTGACAAAAACATTCCACGTGGCCAGACTTCTCCTTGGGAAAGCTTTTGCCTTGCTGCAGGGTGGCCCCTGTGCAAACTGCTGTGCTACTGTGTAAATAGGGTTTCTTGGAGTGTTTCCTTTGAATTAAGACTCTCTTAACTCTCATCTTTAAGTTTCATTCTTTTCTATAACTGACTAAAATAAGCCTCTAGATTGGGCTGAGTTTCTATTACATGAAACACACTCACACACAAAGCATCAGCAACGCCCCATTGTAGTGCTCATTATATAGGCAATTATAGCGTGCCAATTTTAGAAAATGTACAGTAAAATGCTTTTGAGGAAGTGTGAGCAGCACCAATGGGCAGCATTGATGAATATGTTAGTAAAGCAAGCCTGGACTGTGGAACTCACAAGATTCTGTTTTCAGAAGTATTTAGGAAGTGGACTCTGTTGGCTTTAGAATTTAAGAGGAACCAGATGAGGTAGAAACTTTCCTAAGTAAACCACTCGGCACTTTACTCATTGTGCTTTGGAGTTGGAGAAGAGCCTCAGGGTCCCCAAGCCAGCTTTGCCCCCAAAGCAGGGACAGGTGAAGAAAAGAAGTCAATTCCACGTTGGGAGCATGGCTTGAGTGTTCTTTCTGACTGGCTGCAGAATTTCCCTATGGAGAAATGAAGAATAACCTCCCTCCCTGGCTCATCTTTTGCCTTCCAGAGTTTCTGATTGACTCACTTCCCTCCTAGACTTTGTTCTGGGTCAGGCTGGAGCCAGTGAAGTGTTAAAGCAGGGGTGACGGGCGTTTCTCTGAGCTGGGTCACATATTCAGAGAGTGTGTGAGTTCCACGTATGTAAGGTCCCTTTACATGTATGAAGGACACCGGTTATATATCTGTGAAGACCAGCCTTCAAGAACTGCCTGTTCTTCCCAGTAAGGCTAGCATGGCTGCATCAGGGTGCACCTTTTTGTAGTCTCGATACGTGATGGCAAGAGCACCCAGCCACAAGCCTCTGGCAGGTGAGGGAAACTGAGGACCCAAGGGACTATGACATATGTGAGACTATCATGTGAAGGACAGGCACGGCCATTTCCTAGTTGCCTGGAAAGGAAAGAGAGGAGGTGGTTGAAGACAGAGATGGCCACCTGCTCCTCAGTGTGCTGCTGCTGCTGCTTCCCTCTCCACACTCCTCGAAGCCGTCTAGAGTTGCAAAGCGCACACCATAAATCCACTTCTTTTGGTGGTCGATAACGGGGATGAATTGTATGTTAAGGTCCCCAGGAGGAATGACAGACTGAAAGGAAAGATTAAGGAGCATGAACACGTGCGTAAGTAAGCCACATCCAGTCCTTGGCTATCGGGATAGGGAAGTGGCCTGTGAGCCCAGGCAGAGGAGTCGACATTTGGATCTCACTGTGCAACCCCTTGTCAAGTCAAAAGAATCCAACCCCTTGTCAAGTCCAAAGGCCCACAGGGTATTTAGGCGAATGGAAGCTTCTCAGCTCAAGTGCGTGTGTCAGCATCGTTAGTAGCCACGTTACAGTTCCAGTTGACATCAGACCTTTCATTGACCAACTAGCCCAGGGAAGGGGGGAGGGTGCCTGTAGGAACTGCTGTCCAAACCACTGCTCCTCTTCCTGTGTCTGCTTGGTTGGGTTAAGAGCATAAATGTGTGGCTTTTCTTTTTACAACTATTTATTTTTTTAAATTATTGTGTAATTGCCTAAGTTACCTCTTTCCTTCCCTCCCTCCAATGATTCTGTATACCCATCCTTTCTCTTTCAAATTCATGGCCTCTTTTTTTCGTTAACTGTTGTTACATACATATAGTGTATATGCATATGTATGAAAAAGTTAACTCTTTGCACCTCCTGCCAAGATCCAAACACACACACACACACACACACACACACACACACACACATTCCTAAATACATGAGTACAACCTGCTCCATCTGTGTAGTGTTACTTGCACGTATGACCTTAAATTCTTCCTATTTCCTCTATTTAAAAAAAAAACTGAATTTTTATTGCCGTGATTGTAAGACATAACTGGACATATTTCCTATATTGGTATAAATGTGACATATTAAAGTGCCATGAGCCATTATTTTCTTTAAAGTCATTATTAAAAAAATACTGGTCAAATAAAACCTTATGTCTTGATCGCTGTAATATCTTACTAGGGTTATTACTTTTACCAAATTCAGAAATATAGCCAATCATTTCTGAATACACATCTCAACTTTCTTCTAAGGCTATCTACAGCTTTGGGGCTCTGTTTTATTTTTGGGTGGTGCGTGTGTCTGCCTAGGTTTTAATGTGCTTATGTGGGAACATGTATGTGCATGAATGTGTGTGGATGTCCCCGTGGAAGCCAGTGAAATGGTGAGGGTGCTGGAAAAGTATGTGTCTAGGAAAGTGTTCTGGAATGAGAATTCCAGAAAGGCTCTCTGGAAGGCAAGGCAAAAGGATGGGTCAGAGTTAAAGAAAGAGAGTGGGTGGTTGAGGATTTCCAGGGAAGAGTGGAAGGAAGGGAGGTAGAGAAACTAGATTTGTAGAACTGCTGACCAGAGACGTTTTTAGGACTAAAGAAAAATCAGGACAATATTAATAAAAGCCTCAGTGGTGGGTACCAGGAGAGTGGGTTATGAGCAGGCTGGACTAGATGTGGGAAGAGCAGGGAGGACTGAATGAGAGTACTCTGGCACGGAGCAGTATATGAGAGTACTCCGGCAGTGAGGACTGTGTGAGAATATTCCGGCAGGGAGGACTGTGTGAAAGTACTCCAGCAGGGAGGAATATATGAGAGTACTCTGGGAGGACTGTATGGGAGTACTCCAGCAGGGAAAACTGAATGAGAGCACTCCACCAGGGAGGATAGCAGCCTTGGTGCATCTCCACTTATGAACATGAGAAAAGCATAATGTCTCTAATGTTTTGTTGGAGAGACTGAACAGCTAAGATTCAGTGAACAACTAGATCTGTGTGAAAGAAGGAGGGACTCAGGGTAGACTCCAAGGTTCCCAACATTATAACTGAGAAGGAGCCGTGTGCTGTTACAGTGGAGAGATGGAATCAGACCAGTTCGGGGCATTGCTTCTGAACGCCTCAATTAAGTGCCTGGCTGATAAGAATTACAACTGGGTAAGCCAGTAAACCAGGTCTCATCTAAGTCCAATGTCTTAAAATACAGGATTTCACAATCTCCACAATAAAGTTGTCACCTAAAAATAATATGTGTCTATATCATAAATGACAGGGAGGGGTTGATTTCCTAAGTAATGTTCAAATAAAGCCATTGCTCTTTGAGTCAGCATGATTCTGTTGGTGAATTACAGAACAATTTGGATGTGGGGTTCTTGTCCTTGGATTTATAGTCATTTCTGGAAAAATGGATTACCTTCTTCTATTTTGGAAAAGAAAGCTAATATCTTGTATATCTGTTGCCCACAGGAGGTTGTGGGCCATAATTAAAGCACAGGTTGGGGCGGTGCTTTGTGGCAATGCAGCATCCGTCTAGATTTCTCAGTGCCTCCGTATCTGTAGTTATAATCATCTGGTCATCTCCTTTTCTTTCCACTCAGCATGCAACATGCATTGCAGAAGCTGTGATTCACAGGGCAGCTGCACCTCCTGCCGAGACCCAAGCAAGGTCCTGCTCTTCGGGGAATGCCAGGATGAGAGCTGCACCCCACAGTACTATCTTGACATCTCCACCAGGACTTGCAGAGGTAAAGCTTTTCCTGAACTGTGGGGGGATTATGATTCTCTCATTTAGGGCTGTTCCTTCACTCTAGACACCCATCTAAGGAGAACACTTTCGTTAGATGTTCCCCACTTCCTGTGGGGATAGCAGCAGTGACGCATCCATGCATTCATTTATTTGTACATTTGCGCATCATTAGACAAATTATTTGAGATCCTTCAAATTGTGTCTGGCATTGGTAAAAAGACCAGAGGTAGCACGTGGCAAGCCAGACCTTTGGCTGTATTTGGTCATAGACCTACTTTGTTTGGCCCACCTAATATTCTGATGTGCCAAAGTTTTGATTCTCTCTTTTCACACCAGCACACATTACATATAAGACTTGAGCTCTTCCATTTCTTTTGAAAATTTCAGAAATCTGGTAACTGTGGCTTTCCATTGCTGCAGGACAACTGTAGTTTGGAGTGCATAGCTCTCGCCCTGCTTTGTTGGTCCCCCACTGGTCCCTCTTTTAGAGTAGGGCTCTTCTGAGGACATGCATTGCTCCCCTCGGCCTGTGCGTGATTTGCACCTGCAGCTGCCATTTCCTAGACTCTAAGCTTAATGAAGCCAAGAGTTATGTCTGAATTGTTGTAGCATGCTCAAATGGTTAAAAACACTAGGTGTCTTTTCCTGGTTCACCGGTGGCTGGGATTCTTGTGGCGGAGCTCAGTACCGGAAACAGAGAGTTTGGTTGTTCTCCTCGACTCCACTTAGGTTGGCTTCTCTCCGTGTTTCCTCCTCACCATCTGGTTCTGGCAGAGGAGATGCAGCTCAGAAACAGAGGTCAAATGTCTGTCAAGTAAACTCAGGAAGCTCCTGATCTCTGCAAAGTGACACGCTTTCCATGCCAAGAATTGAGCTTGGTTGTCCACTTATGCTATCTTCCATGTTCACAATGCAGGAGCTCTTCTGTTCTTTCTAACTAGGGCTTGCCTGTCCATTTGTGGTAAAAAAAAAAAAAAAAAAAAAAATTAGAGTCTCTCAGAGTTATAAATGGCTGCATGACTATGTCGGTTTTCAAAGCTCTGTTTTTAGTCATCTTCCCTCAGGACTGATTCAACCAAGTAAATGAAGGAGATTAATGTTACAAGCTTTTAGAACACATGTGCCATCTTGCACATGGACCTGCTACCTAAGGACTCAGAAATGTTGCGTGAAGGAAGAGAAAAGATGAGCTGTCCCAGCTTTATAGCTGGGTAGGAAAACTGGCTTGAGACATTCTTGAGTGAAAACAGGTTCTCTGTGAGAAAAGCAGTTTCTGTCGACCTGTTAAAATATCCTGGCATTGTACTTAATTAGTTATGTTGACTGAAGCCAGGGACTCACAGATCCTGCATGCTGTACCACTGAGCTCCACCTCCACCTCTGTGCTAATCGTTTACATTTCATCATTTCATTTGTCTTTCCAGTGCCCCCCCCCCCCCCGTAAATGCGTACTAGTGTATGTTTTTATTCAGTCTCCAAAGGTTTAAGGAAAGTAGACAGGAAAATGCGAAAGAAGAGCAGCTAAGTGATGATTTAATAGACTTGCCCAAATTCAAAACTCATGTACATCCAGAGTACCAGCTACAAACATGATCGTGACTGTAACAAGGAGAGCACCAGTCAGAGCAGGAACGTGCATCCCCGTGCCCCAGCGCCCAGGACTCCCAACTCAACAGATCCGATGCTGAGCCTCATGAGTATGTTTAGCAATGTCCCTGGAGTGATCCCATCCAAGGCTGGCTCTACTGGTGCGCAAGCTCCATGACACCTACACATCTCGTTCTTACGTTCTCCCCGCACGGTGAACTGTGTCCTCACTGGTGCTTGTTGAACAGAGAAACACTAAAACAAGTTGGTTCCTCCCTAAATGAGGTCTTCCATTGTCCAATAATCCAGCAATCCCTCTCTTTTTCTGGAGAGGTCCTTTATTCATTGTGTGTTCTTTCTGCTCTGCTGTCCCCGTTAGGTTTTCAATAGGAAGAGTCATGAGTCTGGTGTCAATGGCGGCGGCAGCATTCTTAGTTATGTCTCTAGTATCTCTGTCCCTAGTGAGCCCCGAGTATTTGGAGGTCAGGATTAGGTCTGTGAGGCAACCATGCTCTCTAGGGTAGGGTTGGCATGAGGCTATCGTACTCAGGTGCCTGTGGAATAAGGCCAAGTTGATCTGGCTCTTCAGCAGCCCTGTTGACAAGCAGGCTCTGCACAGGCTTGGACAGCTCCTTGTACATGCCTGTGTCTGACATAATTAGGAAACACTACACCTCAGAGAAGTGCCTACATGACTACAAGCTGGAGCCTCGTTACAGCTTGCTTAGCTGACACCTCTTGTGTTGTCCTCACCTTACCTCTCACAGCCACAGACTGTGGCTAAATGGGTTGCTGGGGCCAGTCCAGGAGAGAAAAGGAAGCTGAACTAATATGGACTTTCTTTCTAGAGTGTGATTGGAGTTGCAATGCCTGCAGTGGGCCTCTTCATACTGACTGCCTGCAATGCATGGATGGCTACGTTCTCCAGGATGGTGTGTGCACGGAGCAGTGTTCACCAGGGCACTACCGGGACGCGGGCTCCTGTCAGCGTAAGTGTGTCTCTGGTTTCTAAGGAACCCATGGCCCTTTTCCTTCTGGCTTTTCCGCTGGTTCCGGTTTCCTTCCTCAGGGCTGTCTTTGTTATCAGTGACAATTTCCTTTTTCTTTGCCCATGCCCTCGTAGAACACACCCTTAAATATGATGCCAGTATGACAATCATGGAGTTATATGACCACACATATTTGTGTGAGCTATTCAGTGTAGGTTTCCTTTAACATTCAAAGTCATTAAAGAACATTTAACAGTCATGTTCTCCTGATGGCAAGCTTTGTATACGTAGGAGTTTGAACCAGTGGAAAGACTGATAATTAATTACAATAAAAATAAATGTCTGCCAATCATTTTTGTGTTTGCATAGCATTTTCCATAATCTGATCCAAACTCCCTAGGATGAGTTTGGGAAACTGTCTTTACTTTTGGTATGTACGAAGAACATGGAGGTTTGCAGAGGTAGAGTGACTAGCCCCCAGTCCTCCACTGATTCTTGTAGCTGTCACAACCAGGGGCTGGGCTCCCTAGCTCCTACCGGAATGCTTTGCCTGGTGTATGGGTCCGATCACTGCCTGACCTTTGCCATAAGTTCCCAGAGCCCACTTGGAAAACTACATGGATTCCTGTTGACTTGATTTTTGTCTTTCAGGCTGCGACAGCCGCTGTCTCCAGTGCCAAGGTCCGCATGAGTGCATACACTGTGAAGAGCCATTTCTCCTCTTCCAAGCCCAGTGTGTCCAAGAATGTGGGAAAGGATACTTTGCAGATTATGTGACACACAAGTGCACAGGTAACATGAGTCTTTGCTGAGCACTTTGGGAAGAACTCGGGGCAGCTAGCAAGTTGTCTGCACTGATTCTCAGGCAACCATGAGCATCTGACATAGAAGCAGAATAAAAGTCAGGGGGCTTGACCTAAGTAATCGATAGTTCCCACGTACATGTGCCAAATGCTGGTTAAGTAGGATGCAGGAGGACAGCCCAATAACTCCCTTGTGTGAAGCAATACTATTCCTAAAGGTAGTAGTGGAAATGAGGCCAACATTTTATGGAATGCAAAGCTTATATTGAATGATTGTGAAGTACCCATTAGCAGTGGATCAGCCATATTGATATGGGCACAGAATGTTCAGCATGTAAACTAAATCACTAATGACCCCAATATTGATATTATATCCTTGAAAAATAGGATTTGGGTAGCAATTTAGTGAGAAATACCAGAGATTTCATTATTAAGCTGAAGTTAAGCCCAACGGCTTAACCTCCTTGTCTATGGGATCATCTGAGAAAAATTCCCACCTGCTCTCATTTCTATCAAAACCTGTTGCCAGGTGTGCCCACTAGACAGAATGCTTGGTATTGAATAATAATGCCATCAAGAAGCATGGATAGCTTGAATCTTTCCTGGGTACTTTGGAAGAACTCATTGAGTTTTATATTTCTCCACATTGTGTCCATCGGTAGTATCTTATTCAATATTCACAATGACTTGGTGACACATGGTGGATGGTAAGAATCCTGTTTTGCACGTGTAAAAAACAAAGGAGACTTTGAAGAGTTAAGGTAACATATTGAGCTCCAGATTTCTCAGTCCAGCGCCTTTTACACTGTACTACATAGCCTTGCCACAATAAATCCCAGCTAAGAAGGCAGGACAATTGGGCACGGAACTCCCTGTCTTTCAAAGGTTATTAACTTGATTCAAAGAAGAAGCCCTATGGTTCTTTCAGTAGCTAGCTCTCTGTGTGCGGTTAATGCTACTGTCACTATTCTCACTCTCAGGCGACACGGCTGTTACAGTAATAATAAGAGGACAAGTGAGGAGTGGTGTAGGAGAAAAGCTGAGCCCTCCCGGTGTGCCTGGCACTTCAGACTGAAATGCTTGTAACCCTTCCAGCTGCTGTCTGTATTAGGTGCCATTTCTACCCTCCTTGTTAAGACAAGAACATTGCGGGCCCAGATTGTAAAAGGCGTGTCCAGGGTCACAGCCGGTAAGAGGCTGAGAAGGAATGGCACCCCCAAAAGAAGCCTGTGCTCTTAATCGCCCTAAACACCACCTCTCACAAAGTCAGCAGGCCTTTCAGAACATTCGTCCATGGGTGGTGTTCTTTAGATGACATTGCATAAACTGAGCAGTGGGCTGCGCTATTCTGTTTCCTTCTGAGGGGAGACCAGCCCCCTACAAACATCAGCAGCATTTTCAGGCAGGCATTCAATGGTTGCTGGCACTTTAGCTCTTCTGGTTGCAGTGCCTTTTATCACACCCCCCCCCCCCGCCGTGGTACCTCCAGGTGGTGTGCTGGGCTGGGCCTTACTCATGTCTTCCCTTTGGCAGCCTGCCCTCGGGGATGTTCGCAGTGCAGCCACAAAGATCGGTGCCGCTTATGTGAACATGGCTTCTTCCTGAAGAGCGGCCTCTGCGTGCTCAGTTGTGTCCCTGGTTTCTCCGGCCACTCATATAGTGAACCCTGCGCTGGTAAGATCATCTCTGCTGGTAGTGTGGTGATGGCACCAGCCATGGCTCCATGCAAATAATGGATCTCCAGATATGGTTAACATCTGTTATATGAAACCTGGCAATCCCTATTGTGCGGAGACCCTCGGTACTACATAAGGCACTCTGTGTAGACCGTTGGCAATTAGGGAAGCCTAACCCCTAATTTCTTTCATCTTGGGATGAAAAAAGCGATCCGCAACTTAAAAGTCCTAACTATCAGATGAGAACCTCCATATAAACTTAAGCGTGTTTCTTGAATTGCAGCCATGCTTTAGAAAACTCACATCTATAGCACGTGTCTAATGCATTGTTAGTGTTCATGTAAGCTCTCGTGGCTGCTGCCAAGGTGCGGTGCTGCCACTGTATACGCGTACCCTGCACGGAGGGGAGAGAAATTCTGAGTAGTGTGAGGAGACTGTCTCATTAACTGCAGGTGTTTGAAGTGGATCCGTTGGAAGGTGCTCTGTTAGGAACTGTCTCTCCCAACACAGACATCTCCCTTTAAAAAGCAAAGAGAAATGAATTTTAACTCAGCCCAGTTTTGAACCCTGTAAGGTGGTTTGGGAGGGGTGTTGTTTGTTTTATTTGTTTGTTTTTAGGTAGAGAAAGCTTAAGAGTTGCACCGTGGATGAGAGTTCCTTGGGTTTTGTCAATTGATACTTGAGGGACTTTCTATTTTATAGTCTTTGAACCTGGGGCTTCATGCATGCTGGGCCAAGTATTCTACCCTCGAGCTGCAGCCCTAGCACTAACGAAGGGCGTTTTTCTCATGCTGACAGCCAAATACATAGTCTGTCTCTGTATTTTTGCTCTAAAGATATTAGAACTTTTTAAAAAGAGAAAAGTACACCTCTGGCTTCCTTCATTGGGATCTTGCTGGGAACTACAAGTGCTTGCGAGTGAGCTGCTGACTCCTGGGAGGCCACACAGGTCAGCTCAGGGAGATGGAGTTCTCATTCGTTAGAATAATTTCCTGTAGAGGTCACCTCTGAGAAACTTGATGTTCCCAAGTTGTCCTCTCACCTCGCTCTAGAAGGGAGCTGTAGAAGGGAACGCTGCCAGACAAAGTCCTTGACAAAATACCTTGCAGGAGAAAGGAGCTACAGCAAATCTATATGACGGTCGAAGACTGTTTTACCAGTGTTTCATGTGGACAGAGATAAACGCAATTTTTTTTTTTTTTTTATGAACGTACTGCCACGAAGTCTGACTCTGAGCCATTCCCTGTGGATTAGCTGGTTCTCTTCTGGGAATGGTGTCAGACCTGCCTTTTATTGCTGACTCGTGCGGGATCTGATGTGACGAGTGAGCCTGGAAACGACTGTTTTCAAATCTGCAAGCTCATTAGCATTACCCGAGGTGTCTACCCATCACAGGTCACCAATTCAGAGTCTTTAGCAGTACAGCCCAAGGGTCCCTGTTATTATATAAAAGATCCCTATATGGGTTATTAAGACATAATGTGCACCAAAATTTCTATCCTTTAAATTATATCACCCAGTGATATTTTTAAGCCTATTCACAAAGTTGTGAAACAATCTCCAGTACCTAATTCTAGAACATTTTCATCAGCCTGGAAGCAAACTGCCTAACCTTTAGCAGTCTCTGCTTATTTCCCTGTCACTCCTGCCTCTGGCAAGCGCTAATTTACTTCCTGTCTTTGTATATTTGTCTACTCTAGACATCTCACATCAACAGAATCACACATTATATATATATACTTTCATGTCTGGCTTCCATGTCTGGCTTTCATGTCAAGGTGTACTCCATGTTATAGCCTGCCCCAGTCTAGCATTTTCTTTCATTTTTGTGGATACTATAACTTTGTTTTATGGATATGTAGCATTCTTTTGATCTACTCTTTACCTCTGTGTTTGTTTTTAATATTGGCTAGTAAACCCATCCATGTTAGGCAGACACTCTGCCACTGAGCCACACACCCAACCTTGGTTTATGTTTTCACCAACTGATTTTTGACTGTTTTGAGTAGAGTTACTATGAACACCTGTAGGCAACACCTTATATAGGTCTATTCTTGTAGTTCTCCAGGGCATCTAGCAGTAGGATTGTTGGGTTACCTGGTAAAACTATTTCACTTGAGGACCTGGAAAACTATATTTCCCATGGTTGTGCCATTTTATTTAACAACAATGTGTGAGGATTCTATTTTTTTCATGTCTTGCCAAAAATTATTGTTTTCTATCCTGACAGAAGGAAGTGTCATATAACTGAGGTTTTGGTTTCCATTCTGGCAACTGAGGTTCTACAGCTATTTGTGTTCTCAGTGGCTTTGTGTGTGCAGCTCTCCTTCAGAGAAAAGCTTATTCAAAGGCTTGTTCATGTTTAGCTTGCCCTTCATTGTTGAGATACAGGAGCCTGTTATATGTTCTGGATAGAAGTCTTTTTTCTCCTAGATTGAGGATTTACACAGTTTCTCCCATTCTGGAGGTTGTCTTTTTGTAGTGGTGTTTTGACGTATAAATGTTTTTTTTATTTATTTTAATGACGCAAATTAATTTGATTTTTTTCTTTTGTATCTTATACTATTTTGCCTTATTCAAGAAACAATTGCTGGCTTCTTTTTAAAATTTATTTCTATTTTTTATCTTTCAACAAGTTGACAGTTTAGATCTTTCATCTGAGCTCTAGTTATCCTCATGTGCATTCAGATGGGAATCCTTGGGGTAGAAGGATGTTCTGATTGCAGAATAGCCTAAATCTCCCTTGTGTGCCTCTGAATTAATGTCAGGGGTCCATTTCTTTAAAACAAGCACATGGAATCTAATTAGTGGCTGTGACAAGTCTGACCTTTAAGCTCATACATTTTCTAGACAAAATGTACACCCCAAGTCTTCACGTGAATGGCTCCTTGACCCTTGGAATCGGTTCAATGAAGCCACTAGACTTCTCACTCCTGAACATCCAACACCAGGAAGGCCGAGTGGAAGATCTGCTTTTCCACGTTGTGAACACGCCCACCAATGGTCAGCTCCTGCTCTCAAGAAATGGAAAAGAGGTCCAGCTGGAAAAGGCTGGCCATTTTAGCTGGAAAGATGTGAATGAGAAGAAAGTGCGCTTTGTGCACAGCAAGGAGAAACTCAGGTGAGCCTGCCCTGCTCTTTGCTGTTGTCTCCTCTCATCTTTTCTCAGCCCATCCACCCCCAACCTCTTTCTTAATAGCCATCCCCTCCCGTCGGGAAAGATCGATACTCCACAAATGCTTTCAGCTGCCTGTCATCGTTCCCCCGTAATTGCTTCGAGAGTATGCTTCTGTTTGAGGCATTTCCATTTTATCACATAATTATGGGTAATTCTCTGATGTGACAGAAAAATTCTGAGTATAATTACCCAGGTTTTGGGCCCCACAGAAGCAAAACGTGTTATATTGCCAGATGCTAGAGTTGCTTCCTTCATGCAAGGGCAACGCTAGGGAACAATGGGCAGGTAAAGGATTTAAATCTGGCTTATCAATGTGTCCTTTGGCCCCCAGAATTTGGGAAGAAATCTTAGAGTCAAGCTTAGCGTTTTATTATCCACTTTATGAGATTAATTGTGGCTAATTTTTAGGCCTGATCCAGGTCTTCTCTGGTGCTACACATAGCTCTGGCTGTCTTCCTTACCCAGGCCGATGTGTGCATCTGGAATGCAGTAGAAAGTTAACAAGATCTGAAGCAAATGCAGCATTATAATTAGCAGAGTAAATCTACTACACAGAAACCACAGAATTTACCCCCAAAGACTAGCCTTTTCCATTCTCGGTCACCCTGCTCTGCTCCATTAGCCCAGGTAACTCACCATAGACTATGTGTGAACAAGGGAATGAAGCCCATGAAATAGTGATAAAGACACATGAATAGTTTCTACTGTCAACACTTGACATGGGTGTTCCTCTTAATGCTTTTAACGATATACTGATTGATTGATTGATTGATTGATTGATTGAGATTTAGGCTAAAAGATACATAGGAAGAAAAACTGATGGTAGTTTTTCTACTATAGTTCAGAGCCGCTGATTTCAGTAGCCTGCACAGACCACATCATAGGAACAAGAACAACTAACATTTATTGAGTGCTCATGTTAAGCCAAGCGTTATGCTCCCCCTTCTACAGCCTTGAGACTATTAGTAGTAAGTACAGACTGTTACTCCAAGCTGACACTCTCTGAATCCCTAGACTACGCCTTTAGCAATGATGACATTCTCCCTTCTAATATGCTAGTATTAACAAGCATATGTTTGCCCTCGAGGGTGAAGATCACTGTATGGTGAGCACACACCACTGTGGTGTGTTTCATGACACTCAGGCACTCTCCCGAATCCTTCTCCGTTATCTGTGCTTACTTTATTTTGGTTGAAAGTATAGTAAGTATCTGCATCTCTCCTCCCTCCCCCCTCCACATCTTCACAAAATTATGTGCACATATGGGTACCACACTCACAGAGCTATACAGGCCCTAGAGTCTGAAGTCATCTGCCTTGAAATAAGTTGTGGAAAAATGCAAAGTACCATAGACAAACAAAGTTAACCTTCCTGTCTATTTAGCTTTTCCACATATCACCCAATTTCCTGCAGAATTAGTTTTGCACCCTTACATGGGATAAAATTCAGCAGTTGAGTCATTCTCACAATACTCTTTCTTGGTGTGAACATCCATTTCCTTTAAAAAAAATCAAACAAATGAAATAACAGAAATATTCAAACAAGATTGGGAGAGGCACATAAAAACATAAAATTGTTTGTCTCTCAGTGACACAAAAAATGAAAGCGTCAACCTGACCTATACGAGTGTGTTTCTTTATGTTTTCATGACCATGATTAAGACAGGAATTATTGAGTTTCTTTGGGCTTAGAGTACACCTGTGTAGTAAAAGGCAATCTGTAAATGTAGCCAGGGGAACCCTGGCAAACTGAGAGGCTGTTCGGCACGTCAGCCACCAAAATTCATTTTCCTTCTTTGTTCACAATGTTGATTCTACTAGTTGCATGGGGCAGGGCAGAGACTGAAATGGAAGGGAAGATGAAAGGGAGGAAGAACTTGGAAAAAGTGCAGGAATGTCTCTAATGCTTGGTACACAGAGCTAGACCACCCAGTGGAATTCTATTTTAAAGTGTCTGTTTCATAAGCATAAACAAATGTATACAGTGTTGTTACAGCAATCATAGTCAAGATAGAGAACAGCTCCATTAACCCTACTCTGGTCTCCTAAAAAAAAAAAAGTTACTTTCTTCATCCCAGACTCTGTCAACTGTGATCTGGTTTTTCACCTCTGTGCTTTCACCCTTTCTAAAACATCATGTGGCACAATATGTAGTGTGTTGTTTCTTGCTTCTTAGATCCACCCATACATTTCAGGTGTGAGTAGTTAGTTCCAAGAACACCTTAAACCTTTAAAACAATGGGTCCTCAAGTCGATCAGAATCTAAAATCTCCTGTAGTGTGTTGATCGCAGATTGTACCTGTCGGCAGTGAGCCGTGCATGGTTCGTCGTTGAAGACGAACAGTTCTGCCTTCCATCCCAACAGGGTCTGATGTTCTTGGGTGTCTGTAGTAGGAAGTCAGCCCACAGCAGAGTGAGCCTTCAGTGAGTCTCTTTGGCGACAAGTAGGAGAAGTAAGTTTTGATTATGCAGGGTAGTAAGACTGTCCTAAAGTGGGAGGAGGTGGCTCATACCTCCGTGACATCAAAAGCAATTGCTCCAAGGTTAAGTCCAGGGGCCAGAACTAAGAAATGGAAGTAGGACACAATCCTTCTTCCACATCTGCTCATAGGTGGCATTCACCTCTCGTCCGGGTGGGCTTGCTCCACATTCTCATCAGCACACTAGTTGATGATCGCCAATAGTCAAATCAGGGAAGGACTTGCATCCCCTTTTAGTTGTAGTCACGGCAAATGGGTGTAAGGAGAGGGCTGGGGATGGGTGAGAACTGGCATTATGCAGCCCAGCTCTTCAAATATTGGGACCCAATCACAAGCATTTGGAAGAAGTGAGGGGAGGGATTCCTGGGCTAAGGGTGCCATTAAAAGCTGGTTGAGCTATAAGCTTCTTTTCTGTTTTTCAGCTTAACCACTCTTGGCCTAACAAGTATATTTTCTGGTGTGGGTGTGTTCCTCTTTGAAAACTATGAAACAAAACAGCTGCATTATTTTTGTTTTGTTGACACAGTGTTTCTCTGCATAGCCCTGAGTGTTCTGGAACTTGCTGGCTGACCTTGAACTCAGAAATCTACCTGTCTCTGCCCCACTAACGCTGGGATTAAAGGCATTCCTGCCCACATCTAACTCCAATTGTGTTATTTTTATGTTACAAGGAGATCCTAGAACACAAAGTAGTTACAAATTTTTATTATCTCTCTATGTGTGTATAAATGTGTGCGTGTGAGAGAGAGAATGAGAGACGTGTGCATTTGTGTGTGATTTCCGATACATGTGTGTGTGGCACACATGTGGAGGTCAGAGGACGACTTTCAAGATCAAGTCTCTCCTACTATGAGATTCGAGGAACTAAGGTCATCAGGCTTACACAGCAAATGCTTTACCCACTGATACACCCAGCCAGCCACATGAAGAGTACTTTTAACGGGTTTCATCTTTGGTACTTTCTATTTACAGTGTAGATATTGTGTTGCTGTAATGGTTTGATCTAAAATTTTGCAGGAATACATCTTGGAAATATTTTAATCATTTTCTTTCTAAAAGCTAACGAAGTGACCATGTTCTTTCATTTCTTCCTTGGGGGCTTCCTTAGGAAAGGCTACTTTTCCTTGAAAATTAGCGACCAGCAATTCTTCTCCGAGCCACAGCTGATCAACATACAAGCATTTTCAACCCAGGTAATACATAATAATGCCCAGCAATGCGCACATGTTTACATGTCCCCTGACCTCAAGAGCAAACCCAGGGTTTCTGAACCGTTAAAAAAAATAATTGAGCTGAGTTGATCTTCTCATAGTTTTACGTAGAAATGCTGTTTGGTTTCATTTTAGTTCTTGGGAAAATAGTAATTTCTCATGCATCTCTGCCCTGTGTGTCTTTCATATGATACTCAGTTGAATTGCATGCCAATACTACGCAATATTGTCCCCAGTTTACAGATGAAGGAACTAGGGAACCAGACTACATAGTTTCTTTTGGAGTGATCTACTTACTAAAAGTCAAGGTTGAGTGTGGAGAGCTGGCTTCACAATCTGAGTTCTAGATCCTGCCCTGTTTGCACCTTGCTGAGCTAAGCCTGTAGAATAACTTAAAAGTGTCCCAGTTTTTAACATATTCTTTGTTCTTTAGTAGTTTGTTTTCTCTCTACGGCCGCCTCTCAGGGGAATAATATAGTTTAGTACTTAGATGGTCCTTTTAGGAGTCTATTTAAGTAAAGTGTCATTGTGGTCATGAGCCAAACATAGACCTGAGGAACTCATTGCAAAGGTGAGGGAATTCAAGAAAATGGCCCTCGGATTCATGTCTCCTCACTCTCTGAGAAGTTATACTCACAGGTCCAGAATCCATACAGAGGTAGAAGCTCTGAGCACTGGACTAGAGGGAGTGAACAGGTGAAGTGTACAAAAAGAATAAGAACACACACTCTCAGAGTTGTAGAATTCTCACTAGGCAAGCCTATGTGATTAGTCTAAGGGTGCACTAGTTTTACATATTTATCTCCATACACTGAACAGCAAGAAGATGAGGCATCATCTTCAGAAATAATACACCAATTACCCAGACTTATCTCTTCAGTCCCAAAGTAAAACTGACCATAGTCTGGGATAACAGCAAAAGCTTAAACTAGGAGCAGTGACTGCTAAGTGACAGTAATAACTGCTTCTGCTCTTCTTTAATGACACTGTCACATCTCAGTAACTTGTCACTGAGGAGAGATTAGAAAGTGATCCTAAGTTAAGTGTATAAATCTTGCTTTAATTAACGCTAACACATGTGACTCTAAACACGGGCCAGGCTTGAGATCTGGTAGCTTAAATGTTTTTTAGAACTTATACTCAGATGTTGTATTTGATCTTCTCATCTGGGACAATACAGCTTGGCCAAGAAAAGATCTGGGATAGATATTGACAAAACCTACCCTGAGATGCTGTGTGCCCACAGTTCCCTGGGTTTTGTTTCTTTCTCCATGGACAAATAATAATTACATGTTTTAGTTTTATTTATTATATGATATGCCATTAGCAACTTAACTTTTTGAAGATGGAATTTTAGAAAGGAGTTTTACTTATTTTTAATTATTTTAAGTATGTGTACTATTTCACTGCCATCTTGACCCTGAGATTTTCTCATGTAAGTTGATTTGGTATTTTCTGTTTACACACTTTGATATCACCTTTGACCTTTCCCATTTTGGAATGTGAGGGTTCTTTTCTCTGTGTGGACTCACACACAGTGTTATAGAGTTCTCTGACAATTTTGAGTAGGTGCAACATTGTGTGATTATGATAAAGATGATGGACCAGTTACATATTACATTGGTGGATGATTGTGACTTCCTGGAAGCTAGGAGTGGGGTGCTGGTGTGATTTTTAAAAGACATTTGGGTTGAAGAAGGCACTGTGTTGAGAAAAATCCTAGACAATTCAACTTCAAACACAAAGTCAATAATGTTTTCCTTGACTTCTGGCCTGTAGATCTCTCTCTCTCTCTCTTTCTCTCCCCTTCGACTTTCTTCCTTCCTTCCCTCCTTCCCTCTCTTCTCTCTCCATGTGTGTATGTGTTTTCTGCTGTGGTTCATTAACTTTTGTTTCTGTGAAAAAAAAAACATTTTATCTGCTTGCTAAGGTAATAGGAACAAATAGATTCTTAGGAAAACATATTAACTTCTGCTGTGTTAGCTGTGTCACAAGAATTAGGCAGGCTTTTGTCTCACCACACCATCATCTTGAATTTTGTCTGGCTTTATAAGCTGAATTGGGGTGGGGCTCTGTTGAGAGATTGATGAGCTAACTGGAAAAATATTACCAACAGGAACTAGCAATAGCAAGGATTCAGAGAATGGAAGTATGTCACTGAGTCAGCATGTTGCAGTGTGACCTAGAGTAAAAGTTTACCTCCCAAACACAAGGCCCCAAATTACATATCTCTCATTAGTCTTTCCTGGATTAAGACATCTGATTGCGTTTCCTGACACTGAGCTGTGTTCTGCTGCAAATGCAGGGTGTATGGTATAATCCAAGATGGCTGAGAAACTAGAAACTTAGAAGCACATAGCACTTATAGATTGGGTTTTTATCAAGACTGTGGTTATGAAGTGGCTTGAGAAACCTCTAGAATCCAGAGCCATGGCATAACCCCAGTCACTATGGCCCAGCACACCTCTGACAAATAATTTTTTCATGGAATAGGTTAGCATTTTCATGATTTTCTGAAAGGAGTTTAATCGGGTTAGATACACTGCTGTCTTGTCCGCTGCATTAACCTAGCAAATGACTCTTGTTCCCACTTGCCTTCGACTCCACAGGCCCCATATGTGCTGAGAAATGAGGTCCTGCATGTCAGCAAAGGGGAGCGGGCAGCCATCACCACCCAGCTGCTTGACATCCGGGATGATGACAACCCACAGGATGTAGTCGTGAACGTGCTCGATCCTCCACTTCATGGCCAGTTGCTCCAAACACTACCAACCTCTGCAGCCCCTGTCTATCAGTTCCATCTGGACGAGCTCTCCAGAGGCCTCCTCCTCTATGCTCACGATGGCTCAGACAGCACCTCGGATGTTGTAGTGTTGCAGGCCAATGACGGACACTCCTTCCAAAATATACTGTTTCATGTGAAGAATGTTCCCAAGGTCGGTGTCATCCCTAGGGTTACCATTTCCTTGTGTCTACCTGTGAAGTTTACCCGCGCAACTATTTTGGCAATGCTTATAAAGTTAGGCTATGATGAAGTACTCATTTATTTGTTCCAGCAAAGCATCTCACAAATAAGAGCAGTATATTTGATAGATCCACTGTTGACCTAAAAAAAATTCTCTACTGGTTTGAAGCCCTGAAACTGTTTTGTATCCACTCTTATTTTTGTTGCCTGCCTGACCCTGATCATGGGACTCAAGGCACCTCTGTTTCTGTTGTCTAGTTATCTGAATTAATGAACAGGAGTAAGTGCAAACATTCTGTTAGCCAAGCTGAAGTAAGATGAAAGAATGTGAAGAAACTATTGGCAACCACAGGAGTTGTCTTGAGTGACAGGGATGTGTTCCCCATCCTGAGTCACCAACATGCCACCTTTGTACATTTTGCCAAGTCCACAAGCACCTTGATGCTGTTCCTTCAGTCACCTTGCTTCTTTATAATGGTCCCATCCTAACAATAATACTTGTAAGACCATGGGCTTCCTGTAGAATTATACCCTCGCTGAAATTGTAAGTGAATACACAGCCATTCTATACAATTTTGTCCATGTCCTATGCAAGATGCTCTTGGACACTGCGGATGAGATAGATGTTTATGGCATCTTAAGGGATGCTGAGCTGACCTATTCAGGAACAAACACTCCTACTAGCGTTTTTCAAAGGTCATTGCTCTTCAGTGGCGGCCCTTTCCTCAGCCTCACAAGAGGCTCTTTCCCATGGTAGTAAATTTCGAAACACTATATTTAGCTTTTCACGCTACATATCACTATCCATGGAGATATTATTGATGATTGGCCAAAGAGAGATTTGCTTGCCATATTCTCACCAGTGGTCACTCAAGGCAAGATGGTGCCCTTCCTTGAATCTCATATGCGTGCTAACTTGTTCCTGCTGAAAGTGATGATGGAGTGTGTGGAGGCTGATTGTGCAACAGAGCTGGCAAATGGCCACTCTGTAGCTAATTCTAATTATCACCCTCTCATGGTGGCCTGTGGAAATGAGGTTCGGTTCTGGGAAGATAGAGTTTAGACAGATGCGGAAAGTTTGCTCTTCTTCTTTCTTGGTTTTCTTCCAAAGTCTGAACTGGGTTTCAGCACAACCTTCACCAGCGACTTTCATATCATAGTTCCAATCTGTGTTTGGAGCTCGGCTCAGTGCATTGCACAGTTTTGCACAGGGTGGCCCAGGATGGAAGGGCATTTCTCGGGTTTTCCCTGCTTTGACTACCAAAATAAAGAAGAATAGAATTTAATTCATAAGGAGTCAAGAACATGAAACACAGATTTCCATTCCTTGCATGCCTTACCCTTGTGAGCCCTGTAGAGAATTACTGGGTCTGTTGCTGATTGCTAAAAAGTGAATTTAGTGATGCCCTTTCTCCCTCTACCTTCTCATCCTATCCATCCTCTTTAGTACTGAGAATCCCTAGCCAGGCATGTGACCATGGCTCAGAACTGGGATACTGGCGGCCTAAGCCTCGGCATTGCCAGAATGTGCTAATAATAAATTTGGCTACATCCCTGATTATAGTATGCAAATATCTACTACTTTTCTTTTAGGAATTAAAATAAATACTTCTTTATACCTTTTTATCCTGCTCAACAAAGGTTGGAATATTGGTTGTGTCACCTGATTTCTTCTAAAGAAAATTATAGCATGAGTTGGAAGGCTTTTTATTTGTTTGGTTTTTAACATTTACTGGACACTAAAGCTTGATGTGAATTATTCCTTTTAATCTTCCGTTTGTCCTATAGTGTTTGTACAATTATCTCTTACTTGCCAAAGGAGGAAACTAAAACAAAAGGAGATTTGGAAATAGTCATTGTCACAAAGGTTTCCCACACCAGAGCTAAGATTTCATTTCAAGTATCTCTGACTCCCACACTCAGCCGGGGTTCTTTTCATTCTGGCTTGTAGCATTCAGGTTTTTTTTAAGGCGTATATAATCTCATTGCCTTGATGGATTAAATAAAGACAAAAATTTATTCATTTTCTTGGTGTCCTAGCCAAGCAAGCTGGGCCCCAAACTTTCTGGAACCTTTCCTTTGGATTCCCCACAGCTTATTACAAGAGAGACTCTTTATAATCACAGGTCTACTGGGTCCAGGAAATAAAACTGGCCTCCTGTGTTACAGTGGCTGGCGCATGTAGTTGGATATGATTGCGTTCATTCTAAGAGCCATTTCTGAAGACAGGCATGAGTATTCCTTCCCGGAGGCTGCCTGTGTGTTAAATCTGGGAAAGAGCCATCTACTTGATGGTATATAGTTGGTGGCTTTAATGGAATGGATGAGGACATTAGAATTCCTTATGAACAGATTACACAAGTGAGTCCCTGTCTTGTTCACTGGGAAAGTTAGCCTGTTTTTCTGTTCTTTCTCTGATGAAGCAAGAGAAGGAAGCTTTGTAAGAGGAAGCATTAATTCAGTTTTACTCTCCGAGCAGAGCACCTTTTATGTTTTTGTTGGCTGAGTGGCTGTGTGCAGAAGGGTGTAAGGGCTTGAGCAAGATGGGTGGCTATGTCTCTGTCTCCCAGGTGCTCTGTGCCAGGTACAGAAATGCTCAGGGCACCCCTGCTGATGCTGGCATGGCTCTTCCCGACTATGCAAAGAACTGTGAGTTCAGTCCTGTTTTTCAAGCTGTGTGCTACTTCCCCCAAACTTGGCCTGATGGTAAATAAACTGGCCACTTCCAGGAAGACACTGAGCTACTATGGAGAAAATAGAATCAGGAGTGATGTCAAAACATGTTTTACTGGAGCAGGAGGCAGAAGGGGAAAAAAACATTAAAAAGTGGTAAAAAAAATGATGTGCTGAACAGGTTTTCATTAATTGGGTTTATGAGGAGGCTTGCCAAACCCAAGCCTGCTAGAGATAGATACTTCTAACCTTCTAACAAATTTCCACTCTCTGCAAGGCCTGCAGTCTGGGCCAGGGAGAGTCAGCTCTGGTAGATGGTTCTTGGCTGGATTTTTAAGGAACTACATCCTTTTCCTTAATTACAGTACCTCTGGAAAACCATGCCTTCTTTCTACTTTGGCATCTAGTCTAACAGTCTTACTGATCTCCTTTGTTATTTGAACAGTTCTTCCTGCAGCTAGCTAATGCTTTAATGTTAAAAATCCCCTCAATGCCATAGTAATAACTGGCTGGGAAACTCTGCCTCTGAGAGTCCTTTCTGCTATGGGATTGTCTGTACATGGCTTAAAATGCCCTATTGTATTTCCTTCAGTTTCACTCATGCCTCTCACTGATACTTTTATGGGGACACAGTTACTTACAATTCTTTGTGTGAATTTAAAATGTCAGTGGTGGAAAAATGTTTGAGAGATGAATAAGCACAGCCAAATCCCTTCCAAATATCAGCTTTCCTTTTTTAACAAGCTATTTAGCTTGTTACAGCCATTGTCTCATAGGACACACACAGAGAAAATTTTTATTGACTTAAATATTGGAATCCACACCAAGCAAAGGTTATATGCCCCTGACCTGAAATAGCCAGCCTCTAAGTCTTTGTTGATAAACAAAAAACCACCTGGTTGTCTTCCATTTTCTTCTCCTGCTGGCCCGGTTCATCTCATGGCTTCTACATCACTTGTTTTATCCCTCGGGTCCATAATGTCCTGCACCATTAAAATGTTAAATCTATGAACTCCTGAAAATGAAGGCATATGTTTACAGAATAAGTTGGCAGTGGAGAGCAATGGGTGGGAGGCCGGGGCAGGACAACTAGCCAACTAGCCATTTACTAAATGGTAGAGTTTTGGAAACTTTGTTCCAGATTCTTTGGGCCCAGAATTGGGCTATGGTATCATTTGAGCTAAAGTTTCATTATTTATGACTCCATAAATAATGGGGAGGGGATTGTATTTTGTTTTAAAGGATGGAAGCTTGTGCTTTTTACTGTGCTTCACAACGTTAATATTTTTACTCGTAATACAATATGTAATGGCTAAATTTTATTACAGGCATTTTTGTCTGCCTATTGTTCTATGAAATGAATTAGGAGACCTACTTAATTTAAAGCACTACTTTAATCATGTCCTCGATTTTACTCATTGGGATTTCATTGCCTGCTAATGTACTCTGAGGGATACATAAAACATCACAGGGCAGGATTGTTCAACTAGTGGTATAACTAATTTATTGAGCTGATGGGGATGTGCAATAGAGGGAAGCTGTAAGGAGAAAGGGAAATTCCAAAATGTCAACAATGAGGGGGAGATAACAGCTATAGAAAAGATGTTTAGCATTCTGTCCATCTCTTGAATATTTCCCTCCTCTTCCCAAGAGAAAACAGTAGAAACAACCATGGTCAAGATGAATATGAAGGTTACTATATTTTTTTCAAAACAATGAGTAGAACATAAAAGCCATATATATTTAATGTTTATAACATGATGAATTTGGGGCTACAAATATAGCCAGGAAGCCACCATTGCTTCAGAGTCATAGACACCATCACTTCCCAAGGTCTCCTGTGGATCTCTTAGCATTGCTGCTAATCTTTCTAGTCAAGATACTTGTCAGTCCTCTTAGCAAACAAAGCAATCCATGCGGCATCATGGGTAACACTTTATAGACTCTAATGACAGTCAACGCTGCTTTGCTCTGTGTGTGCTTTCTCCTTCCATGTTTTCACGTTGCTAATTAACATCCTTTCATTTCAAATTGAAGAACTCAGCATTTCTTGTCAGACAGGCCAACTTGTGGTCAACTATAGTAGCTTTGTTGTGGTCAGAAAGTCTCTCATTTCTGAATGCCAGCCTGGTCAGTGAATTATTCTTGGTTTACAGTTTTATCTCTCATTGCTTTAATTGTATAATTCCACTCTCTGGGCATGCGGAGTGACTGCTGTGTAATCTGGGATCCTGTGAGGTTCCCCTGTGTGTGTTAGGTTAATTTTCCTGGTACAGAACTTTCTTTCTTTTGAAAACTTGACGATCAAATGACAATTTCTTCAGGTTCAATTGCTTGGAATCCTCTGAGCTTTGATTTGAGTGATTTGAATGAGCATTTCCCACCTCAGGTTTGGAAAGTTTTCTGACATTATTTTTGTACATGAGGGTTTACTCTTTACAGCTCTTTTTTTCTTTTTATTCCTCAGACTGGATGATTTCAAATGATCTGTTGCAGCTCGCTGATTCTTTTTTTCTCTCTCTTTCAGTGAATAAGTCTATTGAAGCTCTCTTGAGTTTTTAATTTCATACAGTTAACTATAGCTTTATATTTCTCTTAGAATTTTTTTTAGTGGTTGTTGGCTTTGGTGGACTTGTCACTGTGCGTCTGTTGCTCTCCTGACTCATGTTTAGTTTACTGTCTGAGTCTACTTGTTACTCATACTTTTTTGATATTATTGTTTTGCATTCTTTGTCATGCAGTTCGTAGGCCTCTATTTCTTTAGAGCCAGGCCCTGTAGATTTAGTGTCTGCCCTTAGTGCTATCATGTTTCTTTGGCCATCTTTTCTGTGGTCCATGAAATTATGCATTTGAAGAGGAATTGACTTCACATAGTCTTTACTGTTTGGCTTCCAGAAAAAAAAAAAAAAAAAGACTGCCAGCACTCAGTTCCAGCTAAAGATTTTGAAGTTCTCTCAGAACATAGTCTCTGAACGTACCCTTTCTATTTCTCTTGATCTCTCTTCGGGGGAAGTTTGAGGGTTTCTTTAAAAACCACGGAGCGGAGCTTTGTGCTGAAAAGTCTCCCTGTGACAGTGTCCTGATGTGTTCAAGGTCAGCTGTTGGCTGTGTGCCATCTAAGGAGTGTGCACTGCCTGCAACACTTAGAACTTTGGCTGTGACAGGGGCTGTGTGGGGTGCAGCCAGTCCTTATGGGCTAGTAGGGGAATACCTTAGTTACTTTTCTATTGCTGTGGTCAGTCACCACAACTAAGGCAAGTTATTGAGGAAAGAGTTTCAGAGGGAAAGTCCATACCATTGTGGTAGGTTGAATAAGACTGGCCCCCATAGGTACTTAGCCATCATGGAATGGCATTGTTTGAAAGGATTAAAAGGATTGGCATGTGTGGCCTTGTTGAAGGAAGTATGTCTGGGGTGGGGATGGGGACTTTGAAGGTTTTAAAATTAATTTATTTATTCACTTTACATCCTGATCTCAGCCCTCTCCTTTCCTCCCAGTTTCTACCACATACACACCCCTCTCCCCATTTTCCCCTCTCCTTCTCTTCAGAGAAGAGGGAGGTCCCCATGGGTAACAATCCACCCTGGCACATTAAGTCAATGCAGGACTAAATGTATTCTCTCTCACTGAGACCAGGCAAGGCAGCACAATTAGAGGAAAGGGATCCAAACACAGGCATCAGAGTCAGAGACGACCCCCACTCCAGTTGCTGGGGGACCCACATAAAAACCACGCTGCACATCTGCTACATATGTGCAGGGGGCCTAGGCTAAGACCAGCCCATGTATGCTGTTTGCTTGGTGGTTCAGTCACTGTGAGCCCCCATGAGCCCAGGTTAGTTAACTCTGTAGGTCTTATGGAGTCCCCCATTCTCTCAATCATTCCCCCGACTCTTCCATAGAACTCCCTAAGCTCTGTCTAATGTTTGTCTGTGTGTCTCCATATCTGTTTCCATCAGCTGCTGGGTAAAGCCTCTCAGAAGAATTATTTAGGCTCCTGTCTACAAGCACAGATGAATAACATTAATAGTGTCAGGGATTGAGACTCTTGGAATGGTCTCAAGTAGGGCCAGTCTTTGGTTGGCCATTCCCTCAACCTTTAAAAGCCCATACCAGGTTCAGTGCCCTCCTCACCCCTGTGGATCAGGATGTAGCTCTCAGCTACTTCTCTGACACTATACCTGCTCTTGCCATGATGACAATGGACTAAACCTCTGAAACTGTAAGCCATCCCTCAGTTAAATGCTTTCTTTTGTAAGCATGGCCTTGGTCATGATATCTCTTTACTATAATAGAACAGTGACTAAGGCAACCATCATGGCGGGGAGCATGGCAGTAGGCAGGCAGGCCTAGCACTGGAGCAGTAGTTGAGAGCTTACATCCTTATCGACAAGCACAAGGCACAGAGAGCTTATTTGGAATGGAATGGGCTTTTGAAACCTCAAATCCAGCCCCCAGTTACAGGCTTCCTCCAACAAGGCCACACCTTCTAATCCTTCTCAAACAGTTCCACCAACTGGGACCAAGTATTCAAATATCTGAGCCTAAGGGTGGTGTTACCATTTAAACAGAGAAGTTACAATTAAAATACCTTATGAAATTCATGGATAGAGCTCTTGGTGGATTTCATGAGCTGGTTACTATGACTTTCTGCCGTTTGTTGAGCTATACAAAGTTGTTATTGAAAACGCCGCTTCCTTTCTTCTGCTCCTGCAGGTCCCAGAATATTTAGCTCACTCAGGATTTGGCCTTTAGATGCCATCTCATGGAGCAAAGGATTCTCATGTTTTCTTTGAGGAAAAAGACAGATGAAATGGTACTCTTCATATGCTAAGCTGTATTGTCTTGGAGGAAAATTATATGAGGAAATGGAACTTGCCTTGTTTTCTCCAGTTCATCAATTCTTGGAATTTTTTTTTCTCTATCAAGGTTTTAGACCCTCTCATTTAGATGCCAGGATTCCTGTGAACATATTGTGTGTGTGTGTGTGTGTGTGTGTGTGTGTGTGTGTGTGTGTGTGTGTGTGAGTAGTTGTTAAAATCTAAGTTTTTGTGGAAACTTAAAGACTGGAATCTTCTATAATCTTGTTGATGTCAAGAATTATATGTCTTGTTCCTAGTAATTGTTTGTTTCTTCTTAACTACTAAAAGAATAATTGAAAAAAAATGGCAGCATTATTTTTTTTTTTAGAAGGAACATCCAGAATGTTGCAATGTATCCTGGGCCATTCTCTTCCTGAATTGGCATGCCTTCATATCTTCTAGGCAATTTAAAGAGTGAATATTCAGACTTAGGAGTTCTTATTCAGCAGATCTGGTATGGTACCTGAGATATTTTTTTTAAATCCTAATTGGCCCTCCCTCTGCTACTAGAAGAACATACTGTTCTTGCAAGATGTACTGTCTCCTAAATGGTTGCAGTCTTCCCAGGAGCCATAGATAAATGTCCTGACAAAGGGTTGCAGAGATAAAGACATAGCAGAGAGCTGTCTGGGGAAGGTGTGCCGAGGTCGCCATGCTTTCTGGCTTGGGATGTGAAAGCTACATGGCCTGATTAGCCCAATAATGTGGTTATTGATGCATAATTGATCTCTACAACCCAAGCCAAAGTTGACTGAGCTGCTTTTATTAGAAAGACTTCTAGCAATTAGCAACCCCAAGCCCAAGTGTACCATGATATCTAAAATGGTCACAGCAGAGAGCCTTTGCTCTCAGAATTTTGGCACATTATAAGCAATGTTTTAGTAATGCTTTTCGTGTTTCTATAAATAATACGCTATAACCATTTTGAAAGGAAAAAGTTCTCTGGAAATTGGCCACTGAACATGAACTAAGATAGAAAGGAGCCTTTTCCTGTTCTCCTGGATAGCGCTGGACTCCATTTTGGGGTGTGTGGATGTGGTGGAAATAGCTATCACTCCTTCTGGAGGTGAACTATACCAGTGCCAAGTAACTGCAGAACGTTCGCACTAACCCTTCCAAAAAGTGTCCTCCTGAGAGGGTGTCCGCTGTTGAGGGGCGTATTTGAAAGGAGCAGAATTTGGAAAGCCATCCCTTCCCCAACGCCCAATTTAAAAATACTGGGTTCTCTGGTTTGTGAAGTACGAAAACAAAGTGAGACTGGAACACAGGAGCCTCACTGATCTTAGTCCTGGGAAAATGTCAGTCGTGGAGCTCAGGGGGAGGGGCACAAATCCGTAAATCAGGCCTGGCAGTGCCTTACAATGGCGTCCGCTTCAACAATTGCAGCGGTTGGCCTCCCCGGAGTGCTGAGCAGGGCTTCCACTGCCAGCAATTGCTGCCTTAGTTTCCATCAGTCCCGGGGCCTGTAACCCTGCCTCTTCAGTGGAATCTTACTGTCTTTCCCCCTCAGCTACGCCCTTGACCTCCTTCATCTTCTTTCCCCTGAGCCTTTGCACGAATGCGCACAATGCTTTCTATGACTTCACCTTTTTACAGTATTAGTCCCTGCAGTTTTTTGGCCTTGTACTCCATCTTTCTAAATCGGGCTAGTGATCTTGCTTCGTTCCCTCTATCTCTAAGTTAAATGGAGACTTCAGCATGGCCTTTTCTTCTAGCCTTCCTTAAGATGGTATCACTTTTGGTCTTGCCTTTTTTAGCTGCCTAAGTTCTGCTGTTACCAAACATTGGATGCTCTGTTGTGTGTACAGCAGATAGTCTCCACCTTTGCATGATAAGCGAACCCTGTGCCTAGAATCTGTTGCATCACTTGTCTTCTTAGGAAGCCAGTGCCTTTTTTATTAAAAAAATGAAATGGTATTTCCTTCAGAAAATCTTCCTGAAACTCCTTTCTCTCTTCCCTGAGGGTACCCTCCTCAAGCTTCTTGTAGAGTGCCATTGGCAAGCATCTTCCCATCTCTCCCTAGGCTACATGCTCTGCAGTTGGGATGTTTCTAGGTAATTCACACTCTTAGAGAAGGAGCTGCCGTATTATCTGTGCTTAAGGAATCACTCAAATAATGTGTGGTAAGTGAGGACCAAAAGACAGGCAGAAAAGAAAGAAAGAAATGGAGAGACTTAGTTTCCTGGACAATAGAATTTACTTACTGATGATAAATGAAAAAACAATACAAACACATTCAAGTATATATAGACGTGCACATATCTATACACAAAGTCCACACGTGGCCTACATGTGGCCCACAGTGTAACTGTGAGCTGTGGGCTGCTCTTCCTTGCTGGATGATCTTTAGCAACAATATGCCCCCAATGACTTGAATTTTTGAGGAGTCATTTTTCTGTGTATAGATGGACCCAATGCTGTACTTCTCTTTCATTCTAGAATGACGGCGCTCTGCGGCTCGTGACTAACTCTATGGTGTGGGTTCCCCAAGGGGGGATGCTGAAGATCACAAACCGAATCTTGCAGGCTCAAGCTCCCGGTGTCAGAGCTGACGATATCATCTACAAGATCACACACGACCACCCCCAGTTTGGTAACGTGATTCTTCGGCATGATTTTGTTTTTGCATCCAGAGGGCAGGAGCTGGATTTGCACCATGCCATGTGGCAAGGCTGTGATTCAAATGATCTGAGCTTTCTAATACTCCACATGCCTCATTGAACGACAGAGTAATCGTGGTAGCTCTCACACTGTACATGCTTATGAGCACCTTACCAGTACATTGTCTCTAACATCTAAGACAATAGTTTTTAAGTTATTTTACTTTGCACATGAGATTAGGGAGCACCTTTCTGATAGCTACTTACTTAGATAAAACACATTGCATGAATTTCAAAGACCGGCTATCTAAAGCTATCTCTATCCCCTCAGACCCAGCTATAGACTTCCTATATTTTTATGTTAAAATTTTTATTGCATTTATTTATTGGGCTCATGGAAGAGAATATGTGTGCCCACAAGAGCACCTATGTGCCCTACGTCTGTCTACCATTCTGTCAGAGGACAACTTATGGAAGTTATTTTTCTCTTTCTGCCATGTGAGCCCCAGGGTCAAACTCAGGTTGCCAGACAATCATACTCAGTAGCCAGCTCCTTCACCCACTGAGCTTGTTATCCACCCAGGGTCTTAGTAAGGGTTAAAAAGAAACATCTCAGAAATATTAATACTCACCATTGTTACCGCTCCAAAAAAGATAACACATGTAAATACCTAATCTATTTCCTGTTGACATCACCTGAAAATACAGTTCTGTAAGACTTATACTGAAGTATGGCTCACAACTGCTCCCAAATAATGTCTCCCGCTTCCAGCAGCAGAAGCAGTCTTTGCATTTGCACAGAGGTGGGTCGAGGGCAGCATGTGTCCACGCCCGTCACTCGCTCTTCTTGAACCTGGCACTCACAGTTTTGGGTTAGGCTGGCAGCACGCAAGCCTCATACATCTTCCTGTCTCTATGCACAAAATCATGCCTGGAATGTTAACAGTGCTGGGATTCAAACTTAGATCTTCGTGCTTGTGCAGCAAGCCACATCCTCAGCCCTTGGCTAATATTTTTGAAGAGAACTGTTCAGCTATTTGTGGACTCTTGCTTGCTTAGGGACCATTTCTTATTTTGGGGTTAGGGTTTGATTTTTCTGCTCTTGATGTATTGTACTGCAGACGTAAGGTATCACAGTTTTATTGTGGTTGCATTAACTTCAATCACTTGGTTAAGGTGATAGCTGCCAAATTTCTACACTACAGTTATTTTTCTCCTCTCCGTAATTAGTAAGCGTCCTGTTGTCAGGGTATTTGCACTGCTGAGTGCGAGCAAGGTGAATTCTCATATCATAAGTCCTTTTCATCTCTAAAGCCTCTGACTCTTGTGATGTATTAAATTTCCCAACTTTACCTCGATTATTAAAGGACAGAAATTAAGCTCCCAGATCCCATAGAAATAGCCCCAGTATTTCATTAAATATTAAACAGAACAATGCTGAATTAAATGGTTTTTAGGGAGATGAAAGTTTGCCATTTCAGCTTAATAAATGCTTTATTGGGACCCTTTTCTATCATAACTCTTAATTAACTTCTCATGAACTTAATCTCTGTGTGTCCATTTCCCCCGACTAATAATAATCAAAATATGTTACCCTGGAGAGCCATTCAGGAGTAAAAAAAGGTGGTGGAAGCTAGACACCCATAGAACACAAATCTACTCACATTTCCCTGTCCCAGTGAGATACACTGATGGCCCTCACCTCATGGCTTCTGATTGTAATGAGTTCCCACATCACTTTAGAACAGAGGTTCTCAACCTGTGGGTTATGACCCCTTTGGCAACCTCCAAAAGTATTTACATCATGATTTGTGACCATAGCAAAATTACAGTTATGAAGTAGCAACGAAAAGAGTTATGGTTGGGGGTCAGCACTACATGAGGAGCTAGGTTAAGGGGACAGAGCATTAGGAAGGTTGAAAACCACTCTTCTAGAACCTTCCATATGGCTTTAAGCTTTTTGTGAAGAAATGACTTTGGTCAAGGGAGCACAAATTGCTTTTATGCTCTAAGTATAAAGGACCTAAATTTAGCCAGCCATGACAGTTATACCTGCATTTCCAGCGCTTGCGAAGCTGAAGCAGTAGGATTGTTACTAGTTTAAAATCCACGCTAACTTGGATTAGAGTGAGACAGGAACTCAAAAAAACAGAAATACTGAATTCAACCATTTCCAGACTCACCATTATTTTGAAATATATCTCAATCAGTTGATTGACACGTCTATTCTTAGTGCCATTGTAAGGTTGGAAGTAGTTTATTGAAGTACCTTGGGCATCATTTGAGAGCTAATCTCACTTACTCTAAATCACTGTAGCTCTAAATCATTTATCATACCATAAAAAAGTATTAATAAAAATGGCCTCAATGAATTTTTCTCTTCAAAATTCTTCCTTAAACATAACCTTAAATACACAATAAATCCCAGACAGAGGTGACTATGGTTTTCATCCTAGAATTTTGCATAGGAACTATGTCTTCCCTTTTTTTGTTAGTATCAGAGAGAAAGCAATGGTGAGGAATTACATAAAATAGCAGCTCTTCCCTCTTCATGAGTATGTCGCCAAGCCCTCGTGGTTTCCCCTTGTCTTCTCAGGTAATTTCTCCCAAGGCACCCATATTCAACGCACCCAGTGACAAACTCCCCGTAGTCAGTGTACCCGGCCTGTCCTGTGCTCTGTACATCGGGGGCAGCCACACTGGTCTTTTCTCTCCCTCTTCTCTTGTCTCCACATCTGTGAACTGGCAGCTTGCGTTGCTTGTCTCCCCTGTGTCTGCTTGTTTCTTCACAAATCATGCCTCTGCTACCTTAGTTCAGGTCTTCAAACCAATGCTCACTTTTGCACTAACATCCTGATTGGTCAAACTGTCTATATAAATGTTAACCGATGTGGTCACCTCGAATAGAATAAACTCTGGCCTCCTTAACAGTATTGGCAAGCCTTACTGACCATCTGTATTCCAGTCAACAGTTCCGTGCTCCAAATCCATGCACGCCACTCACAAGTGGAAGCTTTCCCAATGGCTCCTCATCTTCAGCATTAGCAATGGAGCCTGCATCTGGGTGTTCTGTGGGTCCTCTATTCCTAAAGACCTAATAGACTGTAGTAGATGGTACCTAACAGGTACTCAAAGACTATTAATTTGAAATTGTTGCTGCTAGCCAGTATCCTATAATACTTGTGAACCTGTGTCATACAGAAGTGATGTTTTCATTGACAATGTATCTATTCTATTAGGTGTTGTCAGGGAAATTGGGCTTAGCTTTTACGTTGTAAAGCAGGCAAGCTAAGAAACCAAGTGTAGGGTGTTTTCTGTCCCACTCTTTTCATTTTCATTGTGGCCATTTCCTTTCAGAGTATTTCACAACTGTGCTGATATTCATGAGCAGACCTGATGCTGGGAAGCCATGTCTGTGCACAGCATCTTATGATGGGAATTTTCACTGGGAGAGATTCATGGTAGAATTGTTCACTTAGAAGCAGATGACAAGTAAGACAGGAGAACTGGAGTAGGTCTAGTCTATTCCCCATGGTTCTGTGGAGGAGTGGTGATGTTTTTCTCCTGTTTCAGTATTTCACCATCACCCAGTGTGCCTTGCTCAGCTTTAACTCGAATTTAGTGCATATCAGTACTTGGAGTTAGAAGGCAGATTTCTCTGGAGTAATGAGCATAATGCTACCAGTTTTGGAAATAGAAATGTGCTGTCAGTTATCTAACATGCTTAGTGTATTAAGACTGGGCAACACACACACACACACACACACTGTTGTCCCTCTTACTATAAAATGTCAGAGTAGCTTGTTTGACGTCCATTGTTAGGTTCAGAACACAGCCTGCTTTCTGAAGTTCATCCACTTTTCTGTGTGGTCTCCACTTGTAGTCATATTCTTGTGAAATTTCAATTGTTTCTATAGTGCTTCTGTATCTGTGATACCACCTGAAGGTGCTAGTAGCTTCAGGTGAGGGACAAGCCTTAAAGACAGGTGGGTGGTGTTTGGATTTAGATTTCCTTGCCTCAGTTCAAGTAAAATGTATCAAATGAAGGGACAGGAAATGCTGAGTTCTCTAACACTGACACATGCACAGAAAATGGTAAGGATTGGAAACAGAGCTTCATGGCCAAGAGTATGAACTTTCCATTCAAATCCCTGCTTATCTGATGGCCCCTGGCAGGTCTCGGAGCTCTCTGAGGCTAAAGACATTTCTCTGTAAGAGGTACGGTGACATCATTCACAAAGGCGCACAGAAGCCACAGTGGCGGTAACCAGCCTTCTCTCTAAGCGCCTGTAGAGTGTATGTCAGACAGTTTGAGCACATTCCTTAGAAAACATGCCTGAGACCAAAATTATTTCACATATGGAGTTTTAAAAATGTTTTGAGTATTTGCAAATAAGTGATGAGGTATCTTAAAGATGAGACTCAAATCTAAGCACATAATCACTTATACTTTATGTGTATTTTATGTATAGCATAGCCTGAAAGTGAGTTTCTACGTTATCCTTAATGCTGCCAGCATTTACTGAGTAGGGCCTGTCATGTGAGATCTATCCTGTGTGGGATTTTCCTATATGTTATCATGTTGGCACTCAAAAAGGTTGAGGTCTTGAGTCTTTTTTGGATCATGGGCTTTTAGGTTAGCGATGTTCGGTCTTTGTTGTTTTTATTTTACACGTGAGCAGCGTAGCCTTGGGAGCGTGAGCAAGCTTGTGAGAGGGGCAGAGCTGGGTCTGAACAGTAAGACCAGTGACAGCTCTTCTATATGTGTCCCAGTGTCAGCCAATATTGTCTCCACTGGACAGAATCCTTTCAGGGTTGGCTTCTGCAGACCTCTCTTTCTGTGGTGTTTACAACCTAAAGCTGTTGTTTAGACTATGTTTTTAATTACCTAGAAAGTTCCATAAGAAAATGAATCCATCCAGTGCCCAGTAGGTGTCTATTTACAGCAGCCGCTACATTTAAGTCTCATTATGTAATTTTAATAGATACTAGTCAGCAACTTTATGCTTGAATTGCCCTTAAGTGGCTATTGGAGACTGGGAACTCTGTGTCTAAAGGGGACTTCAGTGATATTTATTGGGTTTTGTTAGTGTCCTTACTTTCACTTTAGATAAAGACACACCTCTTCTTCAGTTTGTAAAGAAGGAGCTATGAAAAGGAAGGAGATCTCCGGCTCCCCTTTCCCAGGGATCTAATGGTATGGCCTGTGCTTCCCTAGGGGAGGTGGTCCTCCTGATGAACCTGCCTGCAGACAGTCCTGCCAGTCCTGCCAGTCCTGCCGAGGAAGGGCAGCACCTGCCTGATGGAAGGATGGTAACCCCCACCAGCACCTTCACCCAGCAGGACATCAACGAAGGCATAGTGTGGTACAGACACACAGGAGCCCCGGCTCAGAGCGACTCCTTCCATTTCCAGGTGCCCTCTCCATCCTCGTAGCCCTTGTTCACAGGCTGTGTGGGCCATTTTCTTCAGTTGCCTATCCGGGGGAGGGAAGCATAATTAATAACATTAAGAGTTTTGTAAATGTGTTTATTTGGGTGAAAAAAACCTAATACGTTCTTATCTTTTATTAAAAAATGTTGACAGACAATACCATAAGGAGAACTGCAGAAGCTAAAAAAATAGGAGAGACTAGCAGGTTCAGATTGATGATTGTGAATGTTAACAAAGTCATACAACAAAAAGTAAACAAGATTGTTAAACCGTTTGGAATGGTTTAAATGTTCTTAAAGGAAATCAAAGTGGTGAACTTTAATTAAGAACTATAGAGGAGAAAATAATTTTTGAAGACCAACATGAGGTATAAAAAAATGTATTCACAAGAAAAAATGGCTGGGTGTGGTGGTGCACTTGGGAGGCAGAGGCAGGCAGATCTTTGTGAGTTCAGGGCCAGCCTGGTCTACAAAGCGTGCCCAGGACAGCCAGAGCTACAGAGAGAAAAATAACAGAAAAGAAAATTGATGGTACTATTTATTATTGAGTAGAAGAACAGAAAACTAAGTGGACCAAATATTTGACTCAGGAGCCTAGCAAACCACAAGGAAAAGGCAAGGAAAGCAAAAAGAAGAAACTGGTTAATTTTTAAACACTAGGAGTGACAAATGAGTACAAAAGCAGATTCTTTGAAGAAAATAACTTTAGAGAAACCTATAGCAAGAAGGATTTAGAAATAAAACTTGAACAGAAACACTAAGATAGAAGGGACTGTGAGAGAGGAACTGTTTAAGCAGAAGACAGAATTTTATAAGACATCAGGAAATATATTTGTTCATGGAGATCAGCCAATACGTTGTCCCTTTCAAGTCACAGGCTTTTCTTTTGTGTAAGAGTGCATTCCACTTCTAATGTCTGGCATGTGTGTTTCTGTTGCCTGACTAATTTATATTGTATAAATCAGGTGATTTTTCCCAAGAGTAGATTGATAGAAATATGGAAACTATTAAAATGAGGTTATTCTCAGCACATCGAAGGTCTGAAAACAAGCAAATGCTCTGTGCCCTTTGCTCCAGCTAACTTCTCAATTTCAGCACCTGGGAAGGCAGCAGTCCTCAGAGAATGGGTCAGTATTGAGGCAAAGACCTCAATCAAAAGAAGTCACCTCAGCAAACTGGAACCCACAGACCTGTCTCCCCCTTCACAGTGGTCGAGACAGCGTGTGGTCACTGTGGAGTCTTTCTCTGGAGGGGGATTCTAAGCACCTGCTTAAAATGACATTAAATTGCTTTGCAATTTGGTTACTGAGTGAAACAAAATAGTGAAAAATAAGCTAGAAGGTACTGATTTACGGAAAGGGGGAAAAGACTTCCTAAGGCAGATATGGTGGCACACACCTACACTTCCAGCACATCTTAAGAGCAAAGGTAAAGAATTCAAGGCTCTCAAATGCATAGCAAGTTTGAGGCCAGCCTGAAATATCCAGTCTCAAACCAAACAAACTTACTTACTCGCTCATGAGATTTAGGACATACGAAGGAACATTATTACTTAGAAAGTGGGTCCCTGTAGGGTCTTCATACTTTTTACATAAAACATGATACAAATCCTACTTAAAATAGCTTTCAAAGTGTTTGTGATATTCTTTAGGAATATCCTCAAGAATGACAGAGTGTCATTTGGGGGACACAAGTTTATACTATAACAAATTAGCCCAATATCACCCTGTGGCGTGGTAGATCAAAGAGTAGTAACTATTCCTGGCTAAGGAGAAGATCAATTATGAGGTATTAGCCAGGCTTTTTAAAGAAATGATTTGGGAACTCCCTGTGGAAGCATTCAGAGCGGGGGGAGGGTGATTTGGAAACAGGACAGCATCTTTACTCTGAGTGTGAAGCAACTCTGATGCTCTCCTGGACATGAAGGTGCTGCTGTCTGTTTTTCTAAAGTGTCACTACTTTGTAGGTATACCTCATATTTTGATTGGAAATGCACAGACACTTTATCCCTGTGCTAAGGTAAATGGTTAGTAACTTTCCCCATTTATCATCCGAGTGTCCCTGGAAGATTTTGAACCAAAGGGATGCTGTCGTAATGTTTTCCCCCTTCCCTTCTTCCCCTTTAAAGCAGGAAATGTGATATAATGAGCTGCATAGATTTAATTCCATTTTAATGCTGACTTGCTGTCATGAGCCATCAATGCGGCCCATCTGTTGCTTTGCATGTGTGACGGGATTTATGGAAGGCAAGTGGCATTTTTAAATAGAGACCAGCTACTGAGAAGGTGTGCGCGCATCCACAGTCATTTTTGGTGTAAGGAAAAAAAAAAAAAACCTGTATATTCAGATTCTGTTGAGATGGTCTCAGAGGATGTGGTCAGAAAAAAACCAGCGTGGTATTTCACTATCAGTGTCTTTACTGGGAAGCTTGTCTGATTCATTTGCTCTGTTAATATACATGTTTCACAATCTGACCAGTGCTGGGGTGTTTTTTGTTGTTGTTGTTTGGTTGGTTGATTGGTTGGTTGGTTGGGTTTGTTTGTTTGTTTGTTTGTTTGCCTGCCTTAATGATAGAAGGAAATACCTCTCCCAACTCCTAATTTCTTAAGTCTACCAAGGTCATTTTGTCCACTGGCAAGATTATAAATCCAACTGGTCCATTTATTGTTCTGACTTTGAGACATCGGTCTATCTTTTTTTTAATTTTCAGTTTCCTCTGACAAAGTGGAATAATAGTATTCCTTAGTGGGGAACTGGAAGGCCACGTTTGGAAACAGCTGATAAGAGCTGAGCCCACAGTACATGACCAGTCGAGTATGTACCTCTGGTCAATGATGTGAGCCTGGCATCTCCTTGGAGACACCTGAGGAACCTAAAAGTTCACTGCGGGCATCTGATGAAGGCTGGGAAGATGGTTTTCATATTGGATGCAGTGTACCCTGTCTTCTGTCACAAAGGACTCATACACCTGCCTGCAGCCACACCAGGCTCCACAGTTTTTGTGACAAGCCTGAGGAAACAGTGCACACAAGGGGGACTTGGGGGAACCGTTCAGTAGCCCTGAGAGAGAGCTAGAGAAACTGAGGAATTAAATGGGGATCTGTTTCTTCCAGAGTCTCACAGTTAGCTCTGGTTGAGCTTCGGCTCACCATTGTCCCACATCAGCCCCCTCAGGGCTGGGATTACAGGCGTGCACTACTGTCCTCAGCACTTTAAAAGAAAAGTTGATTTTGTGACCACTGCCCTAACTCTAAATGTTACTAATGTGCAGTGATAAGGTTGATTCATTGTACCGGTATTGGTGGGTAAAGATGAAAAATGGAGTGAAAAACCATGTTATAGATGCACAGAAACCAAGTTCTATAGCCATAAAAGTTATCCACTTTCAAGAATATTTGCTACTATAACAAAACATCAGCACACTGGGTTAAATAAAGAGACTTTCAAGTGCATGTGAATTTAAAGATATCGTAGGAAAAGATTAATCTTAAATGATTCAGTGTTAATAATCACTAGTTGGTGGAATTATGTGTTTTCTTTATTTCTTTCTCTCATGGATTTTAAGAAACCCTTAATATGGTTATGTAGCTCTTTTTTTATAATCAGTAAATGATCTGCAAGAAAACGTGAAGAATAAGAATTGTGATTTCGTGCACACAGAATTCAAAGGCAGATGGTTTGGTGGGGAGGTAAAGAGTGAACAAGTTCTGGCCAGTACAAGACGAAAGACTCACCATGGTTTTGTTTTTCAGGTGTCTAGTGCCACCGAGGCCCAGGCCCACCTGGAAAGCCACATGTTCAACATTGCAATCCTACCTCAGGCACCTGAGGCACCTACACTCTCCCTGGGGACATCTCTCCATATGACCGTGAGTTGAATGGGAAGGCTAATGCTTCCCTCTAGAACAAAGTACCCATTCCTGCAGAAGCAAAATAAGCCAGTGGATATAGTAAATGCTTGGTTCAAAACCCAGACACTAGAGCTAGCGAGAACAGCCCTGGGAAAACACTTCTCCCTAGCTTAAAAGAGGGGACTTAGTCTACCTCGCTCCCACCCCAAGAAAAAAAAAGATCATGTGGAATCTATCTTGGCCACCCCCCTCCATTGCCTGCTGCCTCTCTACAGCATTCCATAAAGCTACAGTGTCTCTCCCTGGGAACTTGAAAGGAACTTCTTGTGTTAGTGATACCCCTCTAGGTTATAGTTACAGCACCACCTAGCTGGAGAAGCTGTTCCTTGGGTATTAAAGCCTACAAAAGCTGACTTTCTAGGCAAGAGCTTAGCAGAGCAGGTGGTATCCATACAGGGTCCAGGAAGGTGAGCATCAATTACCCAGGTGAGTACTGGGACAAGGAAGCTGGGTGGAGTAGAGGAGAGATGGCCAAGGGCTTTCAGAGCACATGTAAGAAGTAAGAAAGCTGACGATTGCAGAGAAAGAGCAAATAGTTTAATCCCCTGGAGAAGTGAGAAAAGTGTAGTGGGGATGCGGAGATCCATGGTAGCCAATCCCAGAAGGCCTGTGTGTTCTGTGGACATGAATAGATCCCATGTGAAGAGCGCTCGTATCTACCCATGGCACATGGGATGCATGCAACTGAGAATAGCTTTAAAATAGAACCCAAATGCAAAATCATAAACTCTCCGAAAACATTGAAAGATTTTTCTTTGCAGTATTCTAGTGGCTTGATTGCATAATTCTTGAGCATAAATATTGCAGATGTCAACAGTATATTGCAGTGGCAAAGGTTAGCTACGCATGAAGGTGTCACCCAGACTCTCCTATAAAGCTCAGTTCAGACAAGTAGGAAGTACAGAATATACTGTTACCCTGTGTCTAGGGTAAGTGGAATGCCAGTCTGCTCTTCCAGACAGAGCCATGAGCATGCAAACCCCTGTAAATTAATTATTATGGGTCCATGTGTTAGTTAGCACCCACATAATTACACTTCGGGGTAGGATATCAGCCTTGAGCCACAACAAAGAGATCAGTGATCGTTTCAGAAATTATGGGGCTGGGGTGTGACAGAGACATAAAGGGGGGAAGCAGAAAGTTTTTAATGAATAGCTGGTATCGGCATTTCCAGCGTAAACTGTAATTTAAGGAAATCATAATTCAGCAGCATTATAAAGTCTATAATTCATCATTCTGACTGGTAGAACTGGGATCAGAATTTTCTCTAAACGGTAAAGAAAAATGTGCATACACATTTCTTGCCAAATGCGAAGCACTGTTATTTTGAGTTGAGAAGGGGGAAAATGGGCCAGGAGCCATGGCCATGGCACCATTCACTTTACCATGGTTTTCTAAAGGGACTTCATCTTGCTTCAGCTTTAGTCTCTGGCTGCACATTTGCAGATTAGGTCTGGGTCTGCTTGAACCTTGGATCTCTCAAAAGTCAGTTTACTGTAAAATGTGATTTAGCTTACAGGACTTAAAACATACACTGTTGATGTTCCTTTTGGCATCACTTAGGGCTATTCCTGTGGTACACACTTGTTATATGTGACAGAAACACAGCTCTGTTCGGTGATTGGAACTCATCTAAACACTTGAGCTTTGCACATAGTTGGTAAACTGTGAAGACATGTGGTAAATACAGATGAAATATTTTTATATGTTCCATACAAATATTCTATTGATGTATTTGAAAGGAGCCTGCCTCTCACCCCTGCACTTATTTAGTCATTGTTTCTCCTGAGTGCTTATGACAAGTGCCGATGAAGTCACTGGAGACTCAGTGACCTTAAAACACAGTTTCTAGTTCAAGCATCTTTGCATCCAGGTGGAGTCAGGCCAATAAATAAGCAGAGGAATCATGCTGTGATAGTCCCCACAGCAGAGCAACCATTTGGGTGCAAGTAGGAAGGAGCCTGGCATAGTGAAGCATGGCAGTGTCCCAGGCCTTCTTCTAGGAGAAAAGCTGAGCTGCTGAGTGTAATTATTTCTAGATCTGGGTTCTTCAGGTCTCAGACTTAAGTATGTATTGGAGTCACCTGCAGAGTCATTGAGATACATGAGAACTCACTCCAAGTGTTCTAATTCAGTGAGTCTGGTTGTAGAACCAAGGATCTGCATTTCACAGTAGCCAAGAGCTATGAGTTACCCACGTGTCCATCCTAAGCAAATTAACAAAATGTGATGTGACGTGTGTATGTGTCCGAGCACGTGCACGCACTCACGCAGTGCAAGATGATACAGCCATGTAATAGAAAGTAATCCTGTCATAAGGTACATCGTGGATTAACCTCCAAAACATTCAATGTGAAATAAATCAACCAAGCAGATATGGCTCCCTATGCACAGCAGTGTGGAGTAGTAGTCAGATTCTTAGGAAAGGAAAGCAGAGCAGTGCGGGGAGGAGAGGAAGGGAAAAAGGAAAAGCTGCCCAGTGGAAATAGAGTTTAGGTTTTTTAAGATGGCAGAGTTCTAGGGCTCTTTTATAGAACAACATGAATTAAATAGTTAGCAATTCTCTACACTTAGAAATGGTTAGGATAATTAGAAAGGTTACAAGCAATTGGAGACTGAGAGATTAAGAGACACAGCCAGTTAGAATCCAGGAAGACCCTGGTTCTAACACTACAACTGCGCCTTTCACTGAGGTCAAGGACGTGAGCAGGCATGGCGGCCTCAGTCTGGGATGAGTTTACAAAAGGCACTGGGAGCATACAGTAGAGCCAAGATCACTGTGAGAACCTGCCTTCCATAGTGCATGCTGTGGAAAGCCATGGCGGTGAGGAGCGAGACTCCATGTCCTGCTGGCACCCTGGCTGAAGCAGCCGGTAGGCAAGGGGAGAGCAGTGTGAAGCCATGGTGGGTGCCAGGGAGAGGCTGGCTCTGAGCAGAGTGGGGGCATGGTGGGGAGAAGGGTTTGGATTCTAGATGCAGTCAGAGGCGATGTGAGTGTGATGAAAACTATCATTCTTAATCTTTGCCCAGATGTAGTAACAAAAATGTCTTCTGTAATTATTTCCACAAAGCTTAATCTCCCACTTCTTAGTGTGTTTAATTGATGAATACTAACTAGCCCAAATAATTAAAATTGACTTCTTTGATATATCACAGCCTCAAAACTGCTTTAGAAAATTAAGTCTTCCAATTTTGTACATAATATCCATTCTTATTAGTAAAGACATGAGATCTTTAGGTTCCAAAATAGGTTATCTTGGCCAGAACCTGTTCCCCTTTTCAGGAGTCCTATGTCTATGACAATTATCTTTTTATCACTTTATTGTTTAGAAGCATGTGAATTTTCAGAAGTAGTCCATGGCACTTCGAGAATATTTGATTATGGCGGTTTTGACATTGGAAGGGGGCAAACTATACTGAACAGGGTGCTGCAGCTGTACTTCTTTTGTCCATGTGTCTGTACCCACATGGATGGTCTGTAAACATCTTTTATGGCACATATATTTTTAATTTGTTGTCCTTACTTGTTTTATGTTAGCATAGCAGGGTGTGGGAGACCAGCTGCCACTGGAAATTCTAATTTTCTTGCTCATTACATTCCATACCTGTGCAAGGGCCTGAAATGTGACTCTTTACTGTAGGGGATTGTCCTAACCTGCAGATGCTGCCTCTCCCCAGGACAGCTATGCCTTTGGGACAATTACAGGGCAAACTGCAGCCCTCAGCTTTTTATGGTTAAAAATAAAAATACCACACCCTCCCACTAGCAGGAGTGAACCCCCACTTAATCCTCTTCTAAATGGGGAAATTCCTTCTGAATGGAGCAGGGCTTGAAAGACATGCGAGCATGTCAGACTCTACCCCACCTTCAGGGTCAGTCAGGGGGAACATGCAGTGGGCAGGCTACTTTGTTCTGTTTTCAAACAGCACCTGTGACCCAAGCCCAGGCCCCAGGCTCACACCAGTGTTCCCTTTACTTCTTGACACACTGTGGTTTCATGGCAGCTGTCCTCAGCTTACTGTCACATGGGAGGTGAGAGCCTGACCCTCTCCTTGTGGGCTTTTGAGAGTGTGGATATGAGCGGGCAGATGGATGACGAAAGCTGCAGGCACATTGTCCAGTTAATATTGCTCCCCTTGTTCACGCCTCAGTTCCTGAAATGGTACAGTAGAAGGGAAGATAACAGAGACAATTTTCATGTGTTTTAATAAGCAAATGCTTCTGAATATAAGTGGTCTCTTTTGGTACTGGAGCTGGGCTCTTCTTTAACTCTTTGAAGCCAGAATGCCAAAGAGTTCCCATTAGTAAGGCTTAGGGCACAGGAGTGCTCTGAAGGACCTCTTGGGGCTAAGACTTGAACCTCTCAGCCTTGCCCTCCCGCTGGCATGCTGGAGTCACTCTCAGAAGAGCAGAGAGCATGAGCTGGCTCTGGAGAGTGGAATGGCCAGCCACTATATCTTATTTCCCAAAGTGTTCTACTGTAGGTTCCATTTGGGGAAGCTATCCTCATATTGGGGCACCGACAGTATGCTCTGACATAAACTTGAGGGCTGTGGAAGAGGACAGAGACAGAGTGTGAGGAAACCCACTCAGGCCTGGATTACCTGAAAAGTTTCTGAGCTGGCCACATTCATAGTGTGAGAGACCAGCTCTTTCATTTGAACTTTGGGGACGGCCTTGCCAAATGATACTAATTTAAAAGTCCAGAGCAAACTTGGTTTTCTTTCCTTAATATGATTTAGCTTTGCCTTTGGCTCTTGATTCCATCATGCTTCTGGGTTTTTGTTGTTGTTGTTTTGTTTGTTTGTTTTTTCCTACTTCTTATTTTTTCGTTTTGTCCAGGCTCGAGAAGATGGCCTAACTGTCATTCAGCCTCATTCCTTATCTTTTGTGAAATCAGGGAGTCCCAGTGGAAAGATTATATACAATATCACCTTACCTCTGCACCCAAATCAAGGTAAGATGCTCAGCGAAGTTGTTTTTGAGTGATGTTCTGGCTTTGCAATTCTGTACCAGCCCTAAAAATTGTGGGCTTCTGCCTGTTTCTACACACAGTGATATTTGTGGAGGGTTTAAGGAGGATCTGATATTCATGCTCTATGCTTATGTCCTCTGGTTTAAAAAAAAAAAACAAAAAGAGGAATGGGTTATATATTGGCATGGGCTCTGGACAGAGTTCTACCAGAGACATAGTGTTCCTCTCCTGCCCACCTACAGAACTAGACACACACAGGCATTGTCTGGAAAGGCCCTGAAGAGGTTTGGACAGGCAAACAGATCAAAATGATCAAGTGCTTTTGACTAAAGGTTCTGTCAAAGTCCAAAGGGGGATGAGCGGCACGTGCTCAATGCCTTCTTCCATTGGATAAGTCAATCTTCCCATGGGAAAACATGAAAACGTGTCACACCAGTTGGAGGCCAGGTGGAACCTGTCATCAGTCTCCAGCCTCTCATTCTCTTAATGCTGGGCTTAACTAATAGGCCTGTACCCACTCGAGGTCATAGGAAGACCAGCTCCCATAGTGGCAGCTCTCTCTCCCCTCAAGCAGGAAGCCTTTCTCATTACCACATCCCCAAGAAGAAAAAGAGTGTAATAATGAAACCCCATCGCCCTTGGATAGAAGGCATTATGTTGGAGCTAAAGGTTCTCCCATGGTGTGAGTTTTGAAGCTGGTCTAAGCTGCCTACCTCAGAAGGTGAGTTAGTTCAACCCCGAGACCCTCATAAGACAGGAGGGATGAGCACAGCATAGTTCCAAGCCTGCAAAGTTTCTAAACTGCAGCCATGAAAGCACTGATCACAAACGGAGTGGTAACTGTAAGCCCATATCTGTCTTAGGATAGACAGACTGTGCTCTGGTTGCTAGGGTCATCGCAGAAATGGAGGAGTGTCTGAAATTCAAAGGAAGTCCGGGTTGGCATTTGTTTGGCACCTCATCAGAAGATCATTGTGGGCTATGTCTTAGGGAGCTCTTGACCTTTGTATTGAAACTCATATGGAAGTTTCATAGCGACAGTAGTATCCGTTGTTCACTTATGGAAAATCATGTGCACTGAATTAATTAGTGGCAATGATTTGCACCTCACCATGCATAGTTTATGTCCCCTGAATCCCAGTGAAGACTATTTCCATCTCTTTCTCTTCTTGTTCTTTCTCTCTCTTGCTCTCTCTCTCTCATCTATCTATCTATCTATCTATCTATCTATCTATCTATCTATCTATCTATCATCTATCTATCTGTGTGTGCACATATATATGTATGTGTGCTCAGAGGTGTTCAGGGCTGCATGCACAGGTGCCCATGAAGGTCAGAGGTAGACATCAGCTGCCTTCCTCAATTGCTGTCCACCTTACTGGTGGACACCTGGGCGTTACTTAGGCTGGCTGGCCAGCAAGCGCCAGGGATTCTTCCTACTTCTCTCTCCCTACACTGTATTACAGGTGTGTGCTGTCATGGTCAGCTGTGGGTGCTGGGTGTTCGAGATTGGGTCCTCAAGCTCACATATCAAGCACGTCACTGGCTGAACCATCTCCTGGCTCCAGATCTGTCCATTGCTTGAGTAATTTGACAGCATCAGTGCAAGGACAACCCAGGAGTCAGTGCTCCTGAATGATAAAGACTCCCACTCACGAGCAAGGGAGCAAGGCCTGGCCATCCTGTCAACGAGAAGCTGCTGTCTTTGCTTATGTCAGTCTCTTCCTTCCCAGGTATCATTGAGCACAGAGACCAGCCTCACTCTCCCATCCAGTATTTCACTCAGGAAGATGTTAACCAGGGCCAGATCATGTATCGCCCTCCCGCTGCGGCTCCCCACCTCCAGGAGATCACGGCCTTCTCATTTGCTGGTAATGCTTTTTTCTCTGCCTCAAGGCACCCAAGTCTCTCTCAGTCCTCATGGCTGGTTCTCCATCTCTTCCCCCAAACCCGTGTACAGTTTGCTGACACTTACCCAAGATAACTTGGGGCTTCTCAGCGTATACGTGACTTGAGCTCAGATCTGTCCCTTATTTTTGCCATGAATTCACATGCATGGACATACTTTTAGCCTACTGTTACTGGCTCCAGTGTGTCAATTACTGGTTGAAGGGTGGAGGATACAGTAGAAAGCAAAAAGAGCCATTGACTCAGGACTGATTAGGGGCTAAGTGTAGAAACTATTAGGTAAATATGCACAATAATAAATACTTAGTTGCAGAGTGAGGTAAGGGCTCTGGGAAAAGGAGAAAGGCTCAGTGTAAAATTAAATCAAACATGGGACTGATGTAGACTGAGGATTTAAGAGGTGACTGTGGTGAAGTGGGATGGGTAGGGGCTAGCACAGCTAAAGATGCAGGCACACAGGGAGAACATTCCTGGAGGAAGACAATGTGCTACCCATGAGGCCTTGGGAAAAAGCTAACATAACATTCTGGGGGTTGCAAAAGAGGCTGTGGTATTTCTGTGATATGGAGTGTCTAGCAGAGCAGTCGGGGATGAGCCTGACGAGAGAGATGGGCCGAGCTTTATGTTCCACAGCAGCTTATAAAGATCTGGGTAACACGAAGAGACCAATGGAAGCTTGAAGCTGCAGGGGTGGTTTTCCTGAGGACTCATTCACCACAGTGACATGAGTGGACTTGGCAAGGAGGCCAGACTAGGAAGCCATGTCCACAGTGGAGTGCAGTACCCCGGGAAGAGCTCATGTAGGCGTGGAGGCTGCAGGCGAACTTCCAACATGAGATCTGTGATTTGACAGAGGAAAATCTTAAACGTTTTCTTTTGAAAGACTGAGTAGAAATTCCCAAGCGATTAATTAAAATGTTATGTTGGGGGGGAGGGAAGTTAAGACTAATCCTGAACAACAACAAAAAGAACTGAGTAGAAACGCAAACTGATGAAAATGTTGTGAATTTGTTAAAACTAGTGCGTACCTTCCACTGCAGAAGAGCCTCCGAGCTGCTGACCATCCCCTCCCCCTTGACCCAGAAGTCAGCACAGCTAGGGAGCGGCAGCTTCGATTCACCACCCTCAAGTTTTGTGCTTGGGGTGATTCTAAAAATCTTTGTGCCCGTATCTTATGATGTGTAAGGCGTATGGACTATATGACTTTATAAATAGATGATATTACTTTCACGTTGTGAATTTATTCAAGCAAAGCAGCTGGTGGTGATTTTTCTTAATAATTTGAATATGGGTTAAATAATTTTTTGGTTATGGTAAACACAAACTGGTATTTGTCATTATTTACTGTAAGTTCAATTGTCCAGAAAATGATTAACTCCACAATTATACTGAAAATCCCTGAAGCTGGGAAGAGGCCTCTTCCCTGATGGATACCCTTGGTATTTAGTAACTGGGTAACTAATAGCCCATGAAAGTAGTCCTGGTTCTCTAGCCCCTACTTTACAAGACCTACTTTACAGGAAACTTGGGCTATCCTGGGATTAGAGGGAAAGAAAACATGTCAGCTGTGGTTAAAGTATTTTCCAAGTCTACTACACTTGTCTTAGCTCCATGAGCCTCTTTGGAGAGAGCAGAGCATGCCCTGTCTAATCTGTGGGATAAATGCCACAGATAAATCTCTCCCAGTTATAGTGTGTAAATCAATGTCCCAGACGTCACTCACTTCTACAATGGAATTGGCTCCCCCACCCCCCTTGCTGAACACTGTCAGTATTATACATCACCCACATTCACCAGTTTGTAGGACTTTATGTACTGATAAAATAGGATCTGAATGAATGCATTATAAATCATCCTAAGTGCTGTGACACCAAATTATTCCAGTATGAATGTACTTTTTATACTTAAAACTAATGCTGGCATCATTAAATCCAACATTTCATGAGAAGAGGACCTCCTGATCACTCCTTAAACCACAACAGTTTACATTTAAACATTGTTTACCTCCATAATGTCCTCTCTGTATTTAGTGCCTTCTTCTCTCTCTGATCCCCAAATGTTTAATACACTGATTTTCCTCTCTTGCTCTTTTAGGTCTCCCAGAATCAGTGAAATTTTACTTCACAGGTAAAGACTTTAATCTCAGAAAGAAAAACTCTACTAAGAATGTCAAATGTTAATGTTATTTAAGCCTTAGTGGGGCTTGTCAATATTTGTTGCAAAGAGACAATAGTACAATAGCAGGTAAGAGCTTAAAGTTGGAGGGGGGTGTGTGTGGAGAGATGGCTCAGTGGTTAAGAGCCCTGCCTGCTCTTCCAGAGGACCTAGGTTCAATTCCCAGCACCTACATGGCAGCTCAGAACTGTCTGTAACTCCAATTTCATGAGATCTGACACCCTCACACAGACATACATTCAGGCAAAATAGCAATGCACATGAAATAAAAATAAATTGTTTTAAGAAATGGGATCTTAAAGTCAGGGTCCACAACCCGGAGTTCAGTCTGCTCTTGGGAGGTTTCCTACTACCTCTGTACCTGAATTCTTCGTCCATAACGGAAATCATCATCATCATCATCATCATCATCATTATCATCATCATCATCATCATCATCATCATATATGTCCAGCTTCCAGGGCAGTGGTTGGTATGTAAACATTCACCTGTTACATGCAGAGGATGTGTAGTGGTTACAAGAGATCTTGAATAGTGCCATCTATTAATGCCTTGCCTCTGGGGCCATAAATCTTTGGACCCAGAGTATGGACTGAATACGCTTGGAGAAGTTTCTGCGTTCTAGTTTTGCTGCATGCTTCAATACAAGCTGAGACAGCGCAGGGAAGGGCATCCTTGCTCAGTTTAGAATGAAGGTGGTTGACCTTTAAATCAGCTCTTTAACTGGGATTAACCATTTTGTTGAAATCAACCATCCTTGGATCTTGTTTATATTTAAACATTTTCATAAATATATTTCATGGGGGGGGGGTGAGAAATCTTGTTGGGACAAAAAAAAAAAAAAAGACTTTCCTCAGAATCCCCTGCATTTTGTTTTCTCTCTGAGGGGCAGTGTCAGCGCTTCATCACAGCTGCATGAATCCACAGTCAGCTCATTTCTATTGAATGACCTGCAGGTGATTCATGCAATCAGTACCAATGAGTGCCTTTTTTTTCTTTTTTAAGTCCACTTACCATAAATGTTGTCATAAGAGTTACCTTGTAGCATTCTAAAGATGGAGGCTTTTTTCAACATTTCCCAGCTAAGGATTCTGTTGCTCACGTCTATCCCTGATAAAGGACAGAGCAGTGTTTAATAAAAGTCCTGACATGCATTGTGGGATAGTCTGAGGCATAAGTGGGCAGGCCACAGAAAGCAAGGGAAGTAGCCTGCCTCCCTTTTAACTGGAAGGCTTGAGTAGGTGGAAGGTCAGCAGTTAACTTTCTCAGGATCTGGGATTATATGATCCTTGAGCTTTCATAAGGCTAAAAGAATGGACCTTGGGCTGACTTTAAACTATCTTGTTTTCAGCCTAAGATTCCTTTGTGAAGGTTGAGGGTGGGGAGGGTTGATGGGTAGGCTTCTGTGTTAAGAGAAATGCTTTTGGAATCTAGTAGGAAGGCAGCCCTCCTCTTTGAAAGGAGTTTTGTGATAGAGAGTTTTGAAATGGACAGATAATGAGCCCAGGTGATGGCCAGCCCAAGCCCTGACATTAACTCCCAGAATGAGGGTGAATAGCACCTTGTGGTTGAAGAGAAAGATGGTCTGTTCTCCTGACTTGACTGGATTTCTGATAGGCACAGGCCCTCTGCAGAGCAGTTCTAAGCAAGAAAACACATGTCAGGCAAACGGGGCCCACAGGAAACATTTAACCCAAATAAGCAGTGTGACTATTTCTCAGAGAAAGCAGAAACCCTTCTTAAGAGGGAGAGGATGTGCAAGTCTTAATATTTGTGTTGTCGATTTTTGCATTTGCTTTCAAAATGCTGCAACATCTGACATGATTTCTAATTATATAATTTTCACTGACAGATAGCTTTCCGCCTCTTAAGAGGCAAGGATGCGTTTGGTCACAGTAAACAGTTATGTGATGAAGCCAAAGCTCTTGCCGTGTCAGGCCTTTGTGGTCCTCCGCTATGTAAAGATGTTGAGGTCTCCCTGCTCTTTTTCTGCTTAAAAGTAAAACTAATGGAAGCAACAGTAAATATAACCGCAGTGTCTCAACTATTTCTTTTTTTTAAACACACAGATTTCTATTGTAGACCCTAGAAACCTCAAGAGAGTCCTGAGTCCCCTAAAATTAACAGAAAGTGCATGTTTGTCCACAAACCTTCAAAATTAAGAATCACCCAGTCTCTGTCTTTGATCAAAGAGGAGATTAAACATACATAAAGCAACAGTGGTGATTATTTTGACACTTTACTAAAATGACCATAGCCACAAAACCTTCATTTTCATGTAGATTTTTGTCCTCTGTCCTTCCAAGGAGCTCGTTGGGCCTTGTCTATGATAGACATGAAGATAGAAAATGAACCAAGTCTTGTAAATTCTCAATCATTTAGCTCTGTCTCCAGGACAAGACAGACCTAAAAACAACCCTAGTAAAACCATTGCTCCTGAGCCATGTTTTACATTGCTTAAGGGGTTAGATCCCTGCTGACTTACTGCCAAGTCCAGAAGAAAGTGAAAGAAACCTGTTCCCTGAAACCAAACAATCTGCAAGTGAAAAGTCATTTAAAATAGTCAACAGTGCCCTTGTTTTCTCTGTAGCCACGGTAGATGGCACACTGATGTTCAAGTATCTATTACTTCTGGGTTATGGTCATGTGCATAATGACAGGTTAAAAATGGATCTGCTTACTTGCACACACATGCTGTGAAACACTTAGAGAGTGTTTTCCGTCCTTCTAAAAACATAAAATATGAAACAAAGTCACTCTTAAAAAGGAGTTCCTAAAAAAAATTTTTTTTTTCTGGAATACTAGAAGAATTAGTTGATTCAAGGAACCTTTTCATAAATAAAAGTGTTTGCTGGTACCGCTTGAGAATACATATTTTTAAAGATTAATTTATGTTTATTATATATGAGTGCTCTGTCTTAATGCAAGCCAGAAGAGGGAATCAGATCCCATTACAGATGGTAGTGAGCTGTGTATGCTAGGAATTGAACTCAGGGCCTCTGGGAGAGTAGCCAGTGATTTAAATGTCTGAACCATCTCTCCAGGCCCTGAGAACACATATTTTTAACCATAGCAACTAGGAAGTTTCGACAGAACTGTTCAGCCATACCTGGTTATCTAGTGAGATGAAGGCCAGGCTGAGCTATGTAAGATCTTGCAGGAGGCTCTTTGGTTATTTTTCAAGTGCTTATTTTACATCACTTCCCACTAATACTCCTCAAAATCACCTTGTGAAAATACCTTCTTACAATAACTTTGCCTTTATGGACTTTCATGTGTTATTCATAGAAAAAGTTTTGGTAGAATTGGTCATAATTTTTGTTCTTTTCTATTTTTAAACATCTTTACCAAGTGTTAAGGCTAGAGATGACCAGGCAGTAAACTGATTTATATGTGTACCTGTGTGCTTCAATCTTGTGTGTGTGTATGTGTGTGTGTGTGTCTTTGTCTTCACTCCTGACAGTTTCTGATGGACAGCACACCAGTCCGGAGATGGCCCTCACCATTCACTTACTTCACTCTGATCAGCAACTGCCAGCATTTCAGCTCAGGGCTCCCCTGCTGGAGGTTAGCCCTGGAGGCCGCACCTCTTTAGGTAAGAACTGGGGGCCTAAAGAAGTGTGGCTTTGGGAAATGGATTGTATTGCAGCCGCAGTCCCGTGGAAACTTCCTGAAGTTGCCAAAATGCAGTGACCTCCTCTTCCAGAAGTGTGCTCATTCCCACCGACATCCATCCTCCTGTCCATTCTTATGCAAATCGAAGCAGTGGTGAGAGCAAGAGAGGAGGAAATGGGCCCTTCAGAGGCCGGCCTTGTGATGGAGTGCTATGCAGAATTTATTTCCCAGACTCCAAGAGTTTGATTTGTTATCCTTGCTACAACGTAGAGCAACAGAGCTGGGAAGAGAATTGAAGAACAGGTTTCAGTGACTGCTCCTGGCTTCTGTTTAGAAAGTGATGGGGAACACAGGTGACAGAACACAGTGACATTCAGGAGCTGGAAGGAACTGCAGCTGCTCATCTCATGCATGCTTTCATTTATTTCTAAATAGGTTTATTCTTTACAGTTTGTTTATTTATTCATTTTTTCACCAAGGGCATTTTATTAGCAAACAGCACACACTGTGATTTTTGTTAGGTGTCTCTGTAGATCCATATGTGGTTTCTACATGTGGGTTTTGTCCTGAAGTTGATTATGTAATTTCTGTAACTTGACCAAAAGTTATTTGTAATCAGTATTACAAATGTGCACATAGACAACAAGGAAAGTCATTTTTATTCTTGCCATTGCTTTTGTGATGGCCAGAGCCGCCATCATGAGACCTGGCTCCTTCAGCAGATGTAGGAAAATAAGAGAAGTAAGACGAAAAGCAAGACCAACTCTTGGGATAGCTCTGAAGGACACTGGTCAGGACAGGCCTGCCACTGGGCTTGTGTGCTTGCCTTCATTGGTATGGGAGAAAAGGATACCTACCCATAGGGGAACTTTTGAAAGAACCTACTCATGGCTGTTGGGTTGGCAGTAGCCATCTTCACTTATTTTGCATTTGTAATAAAGCCGTGCATTGTGATTATGGATCTCTGCAGCCTGGCCTGTGGCTTCAATCTATGCTCACAGCTATCGCTGCAGCTGGCCTCTCTTTCTCCTTCCTGCAGGCCTGCAGTTGGTAGCAAGAGATGCTGCGGTGGTGCCAGAAGAGCTCTTTTTTCAGCTTCAGGAGCCTCCCCGGCATGGCGCGCTCATCAAGTTCACAGCAGGGGCGTCAGGGCCCATGGCTGCAGGTAGCTGTGTTCTCTGTGCCTGGCCTGCTTGGGGGATTTTGTTTAAGTGACTCAAAAAAAAAAAAAAAAAGGTGAAATGCGCTAGGCTAGGGGGATAAGGGTAAAGACATTTTTTGGCCTCCACTTTAGACTTCTTCCTCTGCGACATGCCCTCCCGCCCCCACCTGCCCCAGCCAAGGTCCAAAATCCCGGAAGCTGCAGGTGAGATTGGCTGATGAGCTTCCGGTGCACTAGGCTTTCCGTGGAGGTTAATAGGTTCTCTTCATGTCATATGTGAATCTTTACGATATTTGTCCAAGACTGGTAATTTTAGCTCTGAGATGTTTCTTCATCCATTAAAAAAAGGACATAGTTTAAAACGTTACCTGAACTGTGTAACAGTGTCGCTGTGTAGCCAGTTTTCTAAATTGGTATCTGCTGGGCTTTCTTAGGTTATAAATATTACATCTTGGGGCTAAACAGTTGGCTCAGCAGTTAAGAGCACTTGCTGCCCTTTCTGAGGACCCAGGTTTGGCTCCCTTCACCCACAAGGTGGCTCACAGATGTCTGGAACTCCAGTTCCAGAACATCCAGTGCCCTGTCCTGACGTTCGAGGGTACCAGGCACACATGTGCACACCCAGATGTGCAGGCAAAACATTCAAAATAAAATAAATCTAAAAATAATGTTAAATACATGTTGACTTCTTGGGGAGGATAGAAAAGCACACAGCAAACCATAGAAATCTAGGTGTTTTATTTAAATAGTGAGCCTGTGTACATCAAAGTGAATATTCTTCCCTCTAAAATAGTTACCCGGAAATGCCATATCTTACTTCCCATATCTGTGCTTTCTCAGATCCCTGAAATGGCTTCCTTTTTAGAGATGAAGTAATGCATCCTTATGATTTTTTTGCATCGCAAAGGCAATTTTTTTTAGGGCAGTGAAAAAGGAAGCATTATAAGGCCAGCTTAGTGACATCCCAGGAGGAGTGTAAAGCCGCCATTTAACCTGCCCTTGTGTTTGGCGCATGGCGTCTGAGGGCGTTGGTGAAGAGTTGGTGAAGATGCTGTCTTTAGGTGCAGCATCTACCTGCGTTAGTGAAGCTCTGTACATAGGGCGTGGAAGGTAAACACGAAGACGAGAAAAGTCCTCAGTCTCAGAACAGGCGACTAATCATTAAAGCAAGGGCTCTGCAGAAGCTGTAACTGGAAAGAACACCCCAGCAGCAGACTGTTTCCAAGACTGTTTCCACAGCTGTGTTCTGTGGAATCATGATGGCCCATGACATGCTTCATTAACCAAAATAAATAAATAAATAAATATAATTCATGTCTCCAAAAACTTAGTACCCTGAGCTGTGCAATTTGCACTTTTAACATCAAGAAACAACTTTCATCACATGTCAGTGTTCAAAATGAGAGCCTTGTGCATGCTGGCCAGTCACTGAGGCCAGTCTCTGAGTTCTCAATTGTACTTTCACATCTTTAATTAAAAAATAAAACACTTAAATGCCCAACTTTAAATAATGCCTCTGATAGATCAGAGAGTCTCTTAAGTCTTCAAGAAATGTTCACTACCTTGCTTAGAAGACAAACAGTCAAGAAGAATATTAGCGCATTGTTTTTCTTGAACTGGGAGTGGTGAATGTTCTCCCAGAGCCCAGTTTTAGCTCAATGTGATTTAAAACCTCAAAAACCTAAACAAAAATGAAAAACAAAACAAAATGCATGGCCAGGTGGTGGTAGTTCATGCCAGCACTCATGAGGTAGAGACAGGTGGATTGCTGTGAGTTTGAGGCCAGCCTGGTCTACAGAGTGAGTTCCAGGACAGCCAAGACTACACAGAGAAACCCTGTCTCAAAAAAGCCAAACCAAACCAAACCAACAAACAAAACCCAACAACAACAACAAAATACACTAAGACTATCTCCCAAAGAAATTAGCTACCTTTTAAACAGCCCCTCACACTAAGGACTGTGGGAGAATGGGCCAAGCCACCTTTTCTGTAGGGCGCTATAGGCGATGTAGAGGGAATCCTCCATTGGATGGGAGGTTAGACTAATTAGCTTCTGAGTCCAGAGTTTATGACTCTGCCTGCACTTTGAAATCGGGAGAACAAAGGTGCTGTATGAATGAAAAACATGATTCCCAGAAGTCGCCGGCTTACGGTGGTTGGGGGTTTGTTTTGTTCTCGGAAGGTGATACTTTCACATATGATGAAGTTGAGAGAAATGCTCTACAGTACGTACACGATGGGTCCTCTGCCTGGGAGGACAGCATGGAGATCTCAGTCACAGACGGCCTGACAGTAACCACATCAGAAGTAAAAGTGGAGGTGTCCCTGTCAGAGAACCGAGGGCCTCGACTGGCCCCTGGCTCCTCCCTAAGCATGACTGTGGCCAGTCAACACACAGCCATAATCACCAGGTCACACCTTGCCTACGTGGTAAGTTCTGACATTTATGCTTTTGTTCTCTGCGCTTGTGGCTGGCTTGCCTGGGAAGCCTCACCATGCCTGGGTGTGTGAGGCAGCAGGTCTCTACTGTGTAAAAGGCTCTTTCCTCAGCCTCCCTGCTGCTCTGTTTGGAATTCCGTAGTAGTAAACAAGTGAAGGCCTATCTCTGATGAGGGCTGAGGACAAGGTTCGGTGGAGAAAGCACTTGCTGCATGAGTGTGAAGCCTGGAGTTCAGACCTACAGGACCTGTGAAAAGTCGTGTGTGTTAGTGTATAGGCAATTCAGCGGGCTTGCCCTCCAGGACCTAACAATTGCTTAGGTTAAGACTTCCCGCTGCAATCAGGCAAGACAGGTGTTTGCTGCACAAGGCCCCGCCAGCCTCCATCTCTGTTCCTGATGTTCTCTCTCCCTCTTTCTGTCCTAGGAGATCCCTTTCTCTCCCTCTCTGCCCTCATGGCTTGCTTGCTGCTTCTACCCTTTCCCAGGTCCTCACTCCTCTCCTATCCCCTACTTAACCGCGTTTATAGCAGATCTGTTGCATGGCATTATTCCTCAGGGCACACCTCGGCGTAGGCCTGCCATAGTAGCCCCTCACTGCATTGTATTTCCTAGCAGTGTGAGCACAGCAGCCAGCCTGTAACCTCCGCCCTAAGGATGGAGAAGAGGCCTCCTGAGGCAACTGGCTGGCTAGGTTAGCTGAATCAGCAAGATTGGTCCAGCAAGAAAACCTTGCCTCAGATGATCAAGAAAGACCCCAGACATGGTATCTGGGCTCCACATGCTTATGTACACACATGTGAACATACAGACAGGTGCATCTATGCCACAGACACACATACATACCAGAAGAAGAAGAGAAATTATGATGAACACATTGGGAGCCCCAAGGACACGTGACTGTCAAAAGGCAACCTTAAAAGCTCCAGGTCTTAAAAGCTCCAGATCCACTGTTTTGAGTACGGTAAGCTAGAGTTCTACTGGGGATTTTAGGAAAAAAAACAGTTGAGTAGAATTTGCCTGTTCAGTGATGAAGAGGTAATGGTTGACCCTGGCTTCCTAGGAGAAAGCAGGCTTTCGCCAGCTTTGTTCTTGTCCAGTCTAGACAGAATATGAGGCTCCCCCCCTTGGTGGTACCTCTCTGAGGATTTACTAGGCCAGACTATTGGCCTGCTGGCCATCTCCTACCTTAAGAGAAGAGTAGTTAAGGAGTTGGGGGGGGCTAAAGACAGTGGGGATTTCCCCCATGTCTGGCTCAAACTTGATGAAGTGATCTTGGTAATTAAACTCATCTACCTACTTTGATTCTGCATCTGGGGCAAAGGATAATGAGGCTCATTAATTTTCTTTTGCAGTTATATATGTTGTGAAGAGATAAATGCTGTCTATATAAACATAATAGTGATTAGTTGTTATGCTTTGAAAGGAAGGATAATTATATGAATGGTAATCATTCTTAGTATTGAATTTTTCCTTCATTGGCCTCAAAGTTACAGTGAACAGCCTGTCCCTACCCCTCATTTTTAAACACTTTATGGTTTACGTTACCCTTTTTCTGGGCTGAAGAATCTCACGATAAATCCCAGTTCCAAATGGTAGGTAATAGATAAAGCACTGGCTTTTCAATATTTGAAGATTGTTTTCCCCTTTGAATTTGTCTCTTCTTAACTGGTAAGAGACTCAATACCACTTGATTCCTCTTGTGGCTGCACTACAGTTTCAGCAAAGTTCCAGCTATTTTTAATTGGCAGATTATTTTTTATCATACGTTACGGTCTTTTGATCCTTTGAAAGTTATAAATTGGTAAAAACGTATGAATTCGGATTTAATCAATAGATCACCAGGCTTGAAAGGTGTTTGACAGACCAAAATAGCATTCCAAGAACGGTGCCTACCCGTTAACCACACACTATGAGCTGTGCTTCAAAATGGGAGCTCATCAGCATCTGAACGTATATCTTCAAAAATTGATTAAATATGAATTTACCCCCTCTTCTAGCCTGCTGAAAGCACAGCAAGGGTGCGTTCTCAAAGGGTTCATACAGCCTTCCTCTCAGTTGTACAGCACGGAATTTTTTTTTCCCGAAATACTGGAGATTTCAATAATGGAAAAGCCATCCAAAATGATGTTCATAAATGAACAGAGTACAAAGAAACAGGAACAGCTGAGTCTCTTCATAATTAGAACATGAGCACCAGGAAGAAGATGGGAAGAGAGGATAGTGGGATATACCAATGCAAGAGTGAAATTCTGCCTGGTTTATTCTTTAGTGCTATTTTAGTTTTCAAGTTTTGACGGGGCCTCAGACTAGGTATATAGCCAAGAATGAGCTTGCACATCTGTCACTTCCTGCTTCTACGTCCCAAGTGCTTGGATTGTGGGAGTTCACTGCCACACCTAATTATATGCAGTACTGGAGATCAGACTCAGGACTTCTTATGTGCTAGGCAAGCATTCTAGCAAAGGACACCCCCAAACACACAACAGCTTCCTTAGTGTGTATGGGGGAGGAAATGGAGGGGAAGTTATACAGTTTGAATTCATGGGTTTTTATTCAATCTTGCTGCTCTAGCTCTCGAGTGAAGGGCCATGGGCAACTGGTCTAAATCCTCTTCTAAATCCTCTTGCCTTGCTCTTCTTGTTTGTAATGCTCAAAGTGCAAGATTAATATTAAAACATGAATAGCATTTCTACATACCATCCAAACCTGAAATAATTCAAAAGACTGGCCTATTAATGTTATTATATATCGTGCATCTGGAGATCAATTTTAACAAAATATATGTAACTTCCAAGGGAATTGGAATTCCCTTGGAATTGATGCTATAACCAACTGTATAGAGAACCCAAATGAATTTCCTGATAAAGAAATAAAAGAAAAGGAGGTAAAAAGGAGGGTGGGAGCCAATCACAGTATCCTACACCTATGATCTCAGCATTTAGAATTCTCAGGAGGAGATTAAGGTGACCTGGGCAACATAAAACAAAACAAACAAACAAACAAATAAATAACTTGTCTTCAAAATATAAAAAGGAAAAAAAAGCAAAAGATTGGAGTCTAACTCAGTGTTATTTTTTTTACCCCAAAAATATACTTTCTGGTAATACAGCAAGCCATATTTTAAATTTCAAAATGGGATTGGCAGCACACGCCTTTGATCCCAGCACTCAGGAGGCAGAGGCAGGTGGATCTCTGAGTTCAAGGCCATCCTGGTCCTCAGAGCAAGTTCCAGAATAACGAGGGCTACACAGAGAAACCCTGTCCTGAAAAAGAAAATTAGTAACACTAAAGGAGAAGGAGAAACAAAATTAAGAGTGATAATAGGGTCCAAAGGCGAGATAAAAGAAGTGCATGTTTAATCATTTGTGTGCACGTTCCTGTGTGTTTGTGTGCGAGTGCACGTTTCTGTGAGTATGTGGAGACCAGAAGACAACATGGGTTATTGCTCTTATCGTTTGAAGCAGTGTCACTCACTCACCTAGGACTCCCCAAGTCTGCTAGGCTGACAGGATGTGCCTGTCTGCCTCCTCAGCACTGAGATTATAAGCATGTGCCAGAACTAACCTACTTTAACATGGGTTCTAAGGAGCAAGCTCCCGTCCTTATGCTTGCACATCAAGCGCTTCCTTGCCTAAGCGATCTTCCCAGACCTTAAATTAATACTATCTACTTCTCATGTCAAATGGTAGCTTCCTGGATATAAATACAGTGGGTTTATAATCACCATAGCTACATATTACATGTTAATATATTTAGAGTGAATAAGAAGAATAAAATGAAAACAGGAATTTATCTAAAATGAGCATGAAGGTGTTTGAACAGGGAAGTTACAGGAGATCAGGATCTGTTTTCTTATGCATTTTAATGAACTCACAATCTCTTAGCTGGTCTAAAATTTAGTGATTTTTTTTTTAATTATGACAAAAGTATTTTCAGAAGAAGAAAACAACAGCTGATTTCTTAATTTTAAACCCAGATTTTTTTTTTTTGAAAATTGAAGTATAATGAGATAATGAATGCCTCACACCAAATAAACATTTCTTTGCCAGATTTGCCGTGAGTCAGAAACTCTTTATTCTAATTAAGAGTCGGGTACCCTGTCCTGTGCTCTTGCACAGCTCAGCAGAGAATAGGTGGAGGTTTTCAGTAGTCTTTTGCAGATCTTTCTCAGTGAGAACCTACAGAAATAGTAGGCAGTAACTGTCTGAAACTTTCTATGTAACCTTTCTGTCTAATCTCCACATGTATAAAGGAGAAAACAGTAAGAGTATACATTTAGAAGAAATTTTCTGGAGTCTCGCTGCCTCCAGAAGTTTCTCTTCCTTCTGGGCTGGAAACATGTGAGCTGAAGCAATCCTGTGATCTCTCACTGCCAGCGGGCATGGGGGGACTTGGACAAGACAAAGACCCAGACCTTGCTTGCCTGCCCTACTCTATATCAGCTCATGCATCCTTTCCTGCCCCTTACCAGCTGCACAGTGTAGCCAGGAAAACTCGCATTTGACAGTAACATTCACAGTATTTGTTCTCATTGTTGTTGCAATAAAACAGAATGCCCCCTGTTTTCATTCAACTCTCCGAAAAGACAGATGACTCAGAAAAATTTTCCAAAAAGACATCTCCTGCCTCCGAGACATTTCCAGAAATGTTCATGAAGAGAGAGGAAATTGCTCATGAAGATATTCTGTTATTGTCAGTGCAGACAAACAGAAAGCTGATTTTATTTCTCAATAAACAATAGAGGAGAAGGAAATGTTCATTGTTAAAGATTAAGTGTCCTAGGGAGTGAGGCTCCATTGATTCAGTCTTCATAGAAGGAAATCCACAGGACCTCCTAGATTCTTTTGTTAATCCAAATTTTTGTCACATTGGTATTGCTTGAAGTGAATCATTGGCTAAGCAAATTCTGTTTCACGGAGTTTTGTCATTGTAGAGTGTATTATATACTATAATGGAATTTTGTGTGTTTCTAAAAGGCAAAGTGTTCTTAGAAACTGCAAGAGAAGCCTGCGCCTATGTTTATAGAATAGCGAGTTAGGGCTGGCTGTGTTCTCTTCTGTACATGTAATAAAAACAGACCCTTATGGCTGTTACAGAAACAATAAAACATCTCTGGTTTACATCCTCTGCCGTAAGTGCATTTTCCCATTGTTGCACTGAACTTTTCTTCCAAGGAGACATTATCCCAGAGGCATTTGAAGAGAGATAAATACTGGGCTTTTGTGGAGTTGGGGTGCTGTTGTTTTGTAACGGTGCACAAGTGCCTTTAGCAGAAAGGGGAGACCCCGTGAGTACAGAAGCATTGGTCTCTGTAAACCTGCATTCATGTCCTGACTCATATTTGCCTGATTAGGATGATTCTTCCCCTGACTCAGAGATCTGGATTCAGTTAAGTTCTCTACCCATGTATGGTGTGCTCTTAAAGACCTCAGGACCTGATGAGGAGGAGCTCTCAGAGGATTTCAATTTCACCATGGAGGACATCAACAATAAGAACATCAGGTGCGCAAAGCCTGTCAATTCTCTGAAAGGATCTTTAAGAACTGTATTACACTACGCTACATAAGCAACGGGCCGAACCTCCTCCAAAGAAAGTCTTGTTTCTGATCTCACTTTAATACAGAAGTACAGTCCTTTTACCCAACTTGTCAGGGCCCGCTCAACCTTTTCATTCTCTTGTGTCTCCCAGGTACTCAGCTGTGTTTGAGACGGACGGGCAGCCGGTCACAGATAGCTTCCGCTTTGCTGTCTCAGACACAGACCACAACCGTGTGGACAATCAGATCTTCACTGTCACCATCACTCCTGGCAAGAGCCCACCACACATCATTGCCTTTGCTGACCTTATCACGGTAAATTGCTCTCAGATCAACAAACACCCAGGGCTTGGGAGAGCTGGCATCCTTGGTGATACAGCTATAAAGGGTTTCTACCTGTATGGGCTGCCACATTCTTCCCTCAAGGTATCTGGGTAATGTTATCACACTGTGACTGTCATTATAAGCTTTTGTAAAAAATATAAAAATAATTATATGCAAAAACTTCAAATAGTTATATTCAAATTTCTCTCTCTCTCTCTCTCTCTCTCTCTCTCTCTCACACACACACACACACACACACTGGATATTGTTGCAACAGGAATAAAACAAAAGTAGAATATGCTTTTGAGGATTTTACAATTTAGTATTGTTAACAAATTAAACCATGGAAAGCTGACCCCACATCAATTAAAACAACATTTGTTATTGTTAACAAGATTAAGTAATCAAGTATGGGGCTAGAGTGATGGCTCAGCGATTAAGAGCACTGGCTGCTCTTCCAGAGGTCCTAAGTTCAATTCCCAGCAACTACATGGTGGCTCACAACCATCTATAATGAGATCTGGTGCCCTCTTCTGGTGGTCAGGCAGAACACTATACTAATAAATAAATCTTAAAAAAAAAGAATTATTCAACAGTACAGACTCTAAGATCAACAATCAATAAATGGGACCTCATGAAACTGAAAAGTTCTGTAAAGGACACTGTCGTCAAAACAAAACAACTGCCTACAGCTTGGGAAAGGATTTTCGCCAACCCTATATCTGACAGAGGTCTAATATCCAGAATTTATAAAGAACTTAAGAAGTTAAAAAGCAACAAATAACCTAATCCAATTAAAAAATGGAGTACAGAGCTAAACAGAGAATTCTCAATTGAGAAATACCAAATTGCAGAGAAATACTTACAGAAATGCTCAGCGTCCTTAGTCATCAGGGAAATGCAAATCAAAACAACCCTGAGATTTCACCTTACACCCATTAGAATGGCTAAGATCAAAAATTCAAGTGACAATACATGCTGAAGAGGATGTGGAGAAAGGGGAACCTTCCTCCATTGCTGGTGGGATGCAAACTTGTACAACCACTTTGAAAATCAATCTGGTGCTTTCTCAGACAATTAAGAATAGCACTTCCTCAAGATCCAGCTATACCACTCCTAGGCATATATCCAAAATATTCTCAAGTACACAACAAAGACATTTGTTCAACTATGTTTGTAGCAGCTTTATTCATAATAACCAGAACCTGGAAACAACCCAGATGTCCCTCAACTGAGAAATGGATACAGAAATTGTGGTACATTTACACAGTGGAATACTACTTATCAAGTAAAAACAAGGAAATCATGAAATTTGCAGGCAAATGGTGGGAACTAGAAAAGATCATCCTGAGCGAGGTGTCCCAGAAGGAGAAAGACACACACAGTATATATTCACTTATAAGTGGATATTAGACATATAATATAGAATAAACATACTAAAATCTGTGCACCTAAAGAAGCTAAGCAAGAAGGAGGACCCTGGGTAAGATGATCAATCCTCACTCAAAAAGACAAATGGGATAGACTTTGGAAGAAGGAGAAAACAGGAAACAGGACAGGAGCCTACCACAGAAGGCCTTTGAAAGACTGTACCCTGGAGGGTATCAAAGCAGATGCTGAGACTCATAACCAAACTTTGGGCAGAGTGCAGGAAATCTTATAAAAGGAGGAGATAGTAAGACCTGGAAGGAACAGGAGTTCCACAAGGAGAGCAACAGAACCAAAAATTCTGGGCCCAGGGTTCTTTTCTGAGACTGATACTCCACCCAAGGACCATTCATGGATATTACCTAGAACCCCTGCTCAGATGTAGCCCATAGAGCTCATTGTCCAAGTGGGTGCCCTAGTAAGGGGAAGAGGGACTGTCTCTGACATGAACTCAGTGGCTGGCTCTCTCCCTGAGGGGGGAACAGCCTTGCCAGGCCACAGAGGAGGTCAATATAGCCAGTCCTGATGAAACCTGATAAGCTAGGGTCAGAGGGAAGGGGAGGAGGACCTCCCCTATCAGTGGACTTGGAGAGGGGCATGGGAGGGGATGAGGGAAAGAGAGTGGGATTGGGAGGGAATGAGGGAGAGGACTACAGCTGGGATACAAAGTGAAAAAAAAACTGTAATTAGTATAAAAAAATCAAAATTAAAAAAAGAAATCAAGTTTGTGAGAGCCAATATAACATGTCTGCCACTGAAGTGATCGGCCTTAGTGCCGGTACCAGCTCTATGACAGACTTGCAGGCTGGCTTTACAACCAGGACTTAATTCTTTGTAGCCTCTGTTTCTTCTTTAAATGGCACAATTTCTACCACATACTGGATTTCTCCAGTGATTAATTAAAATAGCCTCATCACTCCTAGTGTGGTATCTGGTGCGTAGTAGGGAATTCATAAACACTCAATTCCCTGCCCCTGCCTCACATGGAAACGGTAATGCCCAAAGCCTAGGCATTTTTGGGCTCTATCAAGTAATTTAAAATTCATGAAACCCTGAATAATTTCCAAACAGTGGTGCTATTCCCCCTATTTTCTCTTTTCTACAACTTGGGGAAGTAAACTGAACCATCTCCATTTGGAGAGCCCCATTTTGACTAACCCTGTGAAATGCCTTGACCGTTCCCAGCAGGCAGGCAAAAAACGTCGGACCCAGACCCCAGAATTAGCACATAAACCCAGGCCCTAAAGAAAAGGTTAGTCTGAACAACTGCTCTTACATATACTGATTTATTTTCTTCTTTGATGTTAAGGTGAGCATTAACTTTCAGGGATAGCTAGTCCTTTATTCCTACACCCCCATAAATATCCGCTATGAGGGGATAAATGGGACTTTTATTCTGGATGGCAACACCCATAGGACAGTCAGCCTAAGGAGTGAGAAGGAGGGCTGCATCTATCATTCTCCAGCTCTGCTCCGTGGAATTCTGATGCCCTGAGAAGGCAGCTGTCCCGTCCTAAAACTTGTTGAGATGGAGGGTTAGAACTGGCCAGAGCTGCTTTATAATCAGATCCATCATTGAAGGAAGTGCAGTTTTGAGGGGAGACATAGCCGAGGTGTCAGAGTACATCTTGAAAGGTGCTGAAAGATGGCCCAGCTTTGTGAGCCGACACCCGCCTCAGCTGCAGAGATCTGCCTCCCCACAAAAGGGGAACGGATGCTTGGTGGTGACCCCAGGCAACACAGTTTCTGGTCTTGCACCCCAGCCCTGCAGTTCTTCATTCTCATTCTCCATTCCTTTCTCCCTTAGGTTGACGAGGGAGGGAGAGCACCACTCTCCTTCCACCATTTTTTTGCTACTGACGATCATGACAACCTTCAGGGTGACGCTGTCATTAAACTAAGTGCTCTACCCAAGTACGGCTGCATTGAGAACACAGGGACAGGTAACCATTGTGGCTTTTCTGGGGGATGATTTGGGATCTGGAAATGAGGGGGGGAGAGCTAGTTTAATTGAACCTGGACATGTAGAATTAACATGACATGGACCCATGCCAAGAAAACGGGTAAAGGAAAGATTCATTTAAAAACGTAGAAAGCCAGGCCTTGTGGTCCATGCCTTTAATCCTAGCACTCCAGAGCAGGTGGATTTCTGTGAGTTCAAGGCTAGCCTGGTCTACACAGCGAGACCAGGACAGCCAGGACTGTCACACAGAAAATCCCTGTCTTGAACCACGCCCCACCTTCAAAAACCAAAACACCAAACAACCAAAAGTTAACGTTTTCTTTATCCCATGCACTATTTTTTTAACATCAATAAACAAAACAGATCATCCTCAGCACCTTCATATTGACTCTTATCCTAGCAGAGAGAGAAAGAGAGAGAGAGAGAGAGAGAGAGAGAGGAATAAATTAAAGGGGAAATAGCATAAGATGCTGGAAGGTTAATAAATGCTAGGAAAAAAGTAGAGCCAAGTAAAGGGATTTGTAGTGTGAGCCATGGAGGCTGGAGAGGTTCACAGGTTGTATTCAATTAGGTGCCAAGAAAATAAAGATCCCTCTCCTCTTCCTGTCCCCTTCCTATGAGGCAGCTGCAGTTCAGATGAACTGTATGTAGCTCGTGTCTCAGCTCCTCCTATGGATATGACATGAATTGAAATGTGTGCTGTCTATCTTTGGCATTCTCTTCAGATTCCCTCCCCTGCACCATCTGCCCTGAGCCCACTGGAGGTTATACACAAGGAGAGGCAAAAGGCATGTGCAGTCTCCAGGCCCCCTGAGACTGGCTGTGACTGGCAGCTGAGACAGCTCCCACCCGGGTTCTGAGCTGCTGCTTCTGCAGTGAGGTTCCCCAGTGAACCAGGACCAGTGTGAGGCTCTAATTGGCACAGAGATAGCAGCTCCCACAGACAGGCCGTTGACTGCAGGTGTCTGTGTCCAGCATAGTCCCTACCCCTTGAGAAACTCATTTAGAACGGTCATGGTTTCCGATCAAAAGTCTTGGGTCTTTTCCCTCCTTTGTCATTCCATGTGTGCGTACAAATTTGTTTACTGCATAATGAAGCTCCCTACAGCAAATGTGTGTGCTGGATATGATGTTAACAGGAGTAACGCTGACCCTGCCTGGAGTAGGAGACAGAAAGACTGATGAACTACATGATAAATGACAGGGAGGAGCAAAGCATTGAGGGCATAGAACAAGGCAATTGCTTCTGTCTGAGGAGGCAGTAAAGCCCCAGGGGGCTGGAACTTGAAGGGCCAAAGAGAGTCGCCAGGAGCAAAGGGAAAAAAAGGGCATCTCCTGCAGAGAGACAGGCATATGGGTGATGTGGGAGATATGAGAGGCCTTTGCCCCTCATGTCCTTTTCTCTCCGTGCAGTTTCTTTCCCAGGAAGCCCTTGTAACACAGTTTGACATTTCCCTCAAGCACCTGAGGTAGCACAGATAGCCCACTTTGGGGAGCTGTCAGAATTCTGGCAAGTCTCGGCCGCTCTGGAAAGAGATTGTCAAACCTTTATGTGTAAAAGTATCCTCTGAAGAGATTGTGGAGACACAGTTTTGGGGGGCAGGATTCCAAAAACTTCTGTTGAGGAGGTTGGTGTGGCCCATATCCGCACTTTTTGTCACACCGTGTGTGTGACGTACACTATGGCTGTTGGTTGGTCCGAGGACCCCTGGGAGCTCTTCATTCTATGGCGGCATATGGGCATAAACCTAAGGGGAAGAAAAGATACTCAGGGCACAAAATACTCATCTAGTTTACATCAGCCGAAGATGCTGCCCTCAGCTCAGTGGAGAAAAGCCCCATGCCCCTGTTTTGAACCCAGTGTCTTATATGCTGATGAAACTAGCTACGTAAATTTAATTTCAGCCCATTGAGAGATATTTTTAAATCTGATAAAAAGCAGCTGTTACTTTTTACCAAGCAGAAGGGAAGCCAGAATGATTGCAGTGTTGGGCGGGAAACCTGATGTCGTAGAATCTAAATTCATTCAGGACTGGCCTAATCAGGGCAAGACCCACTGAGTTGCTCTGAGGACACCTCTGTTCCAGTGCTGAGTCAAGCAGCCGTCCAAGGTGACAGGCACGCTCATCAGGGGCTGTTTAATTTGGACCTAGGACATCCTGCTGAGGAAGGCAGGGAACGCACACCAGTGAGGTACATCAGAAACAGAAAGTGCAATTTTAAAACTTGGACAGAACGGTGCTTAAGGCTTCAGTGTCCAATTCCCTTGATGGCCAACTAACTCTCCAACAATTTTTAAAACCAGGCTTATTTCACTCTGTATATTTTGAGGTATCATTTACCGAGGCTTTTCTTGACTGAGATAACAAAGCCACATTCCCCAGTTTATAATGATCAATAAAAGGAGACATGAAAGTTGGACGCCCTCTCAGCAGTTCCTTCTGGAAACCCTGATCTCTGCATCCCAGGGATTACTGCGTGGCTGTGGCTGGCTGCTTAGGTCTCTCCCGGCTTCAATTTTCTTTCCCTTCTTTCAAAACAAGTTGTGTGGGGGGAGGCAACAAAAGACATTTTCAGTCTTTTGTTTTCCCCTGGGTACCAGCAAATGCCACTGTCTATCGTCAAGAAGTTGGTGGCCTTTTTAGAATCTGGCATTTGCAAAGGATCATAGAGGTTGTGGGGAAGCACTTTTGTTTTCATACAGACCACATCTACCGAGCTTTGTTGTTACAGACCCATGAAATGTGTAGACACAGAGTTTCTTTTTCTTCACTCTAGAAGAAAACTCTGGTAGCAAGTTAAAAATCAATCAATTAGAGGGACTTGGCTAGAACCAAGTACAGGCCAAGCCATCCATCATTTTTGGGCACTGTTTACTCTTCCCCTTGGCCTTTTGTTGTCAGGAGAGAAGAGGAAGCAGGAGGCAGCTAAGCACAGAATCTGGAAGGGGCCTTGTGAGCATCTCACTTTCCAAAACGTACCTCTATTAATCAGCTTTTGTTTACTTTAACACATTCCCGAGATAAGTTTGCAGGAGCTCCGTGTTAGCCGACCATGGTCAGATGGCATGGTCATTTGGTCCCCTCTCTGTGACAACTCATCATAGCTAGGGTGGCATGGTAAAACAAAGCTCTGTCCTTAAGCCTTGGTGTAAATCAGAGAAAAAGATAGTATCCTGGTATTCTCCTCAAGGGCCCCCAGAGAGTCTAAGACTTCCTACTCAATTCCATCTCCTAAAGGATTTGCACCAAATCCTATTTGTTTAGCCTGGAGACTAACACATGATCTTTGGGGAAAATGTTGTACCCATACTATAGCAACACTTTGTCCGTGTCCTATTGAACACCTCTTTGTCTCAATAGTACCTGAGTGTCACAGTATTTACATGGTCTCTGGCTCCCAGTAGTGCTGGCATACGATCCTATGGGCTCAGTTCTGACTGATGTACAAGTTCCTTCAAGAAACTGGGAGATCAGATTTGGAATAGGGGAAGGAATGCTGAAAGTGATGTCTTCTAGACATGTCATAGCTATTGTACCCATGAATGCACAGCAGCAGGTCTTGGCTACCTTCCCAAGATCTCCACAGGACTGGGCCTGTCAACATTCCTCCCACGACTAAGAGGAACCAAGGTTACAGGGGGTCCAGGGAGTCACATCCTCAGTGGTGGATCCACTGGTGCATTGCCCCTTACTTAAGCAGTAACTCCAAGTAAATGCAGTCTCCCTCCTTCTCTCTCTTAAAAACAAACAAAACAAAAAAGTACATGAAAGTAGGAAGGAGATTTGAGAAGAAGGAATTTGGCGGAGAAAGGCAAGTATAAGAATGATAACGGGAGAACTTTGATTAAAGATTATATATACAGGTATACATACATATATGCATATACACATTCAATTATTAAGGAATAGGAAAGTTTAAAATAGGAAACTTGGAAGTCAAATGGAAATGTGCTGGAGGAGAAGTTCTAAGCAGAAAGGGCAATAGTTAACTTTTTCATATGTGTAGAGAAATGGTTAACCCTTGAAGGGTACACCAGAATGTGCTCTTGAAGCTGCAGAGGTTTAAGTTAGATTGGTGGCTATTGCATTGCTGTGTATGCCCCAGTGTGGGGTATAAATGATTGTAAAGGAACCAACCACAGACTCTGTGCTACATAAAAGTAAAAGAACTGAGTAGTTTCAGGTACTTTATCTTACCTGATTCCCTGTGGAGACAACAGGACTGCTGTATCCACTTACAGGTGGGCAATGGTCTTAGAAACATTGGCCAACAGAAGACCAGTTTCTGGGCTTGAGCTCTGTCCTCGCTTTGTCCAACAATCAATCATACTTCTATCACAGGTTGATAGCACCTTCTTTTCTAGCTCAGTCTAGAGATCAGGTTCTCATCAGTTGAGGTAAATGTTTTCTCTTGATGTTATGCAGGGGATCGCTTTGGCCCAGGAGCTACCAGTGGCCTAGAGGCGTCATTCCCAATTCAAGATGTCCTGGAAAACTACATTTTCTACTTCCAGAGTGTTCATGAAAGCATTGAGCCAACCCATGATGTGTTTAGTTTTTATGTGAGTGACGGGAGCAGACGCTCTGAAATCCACAGCATCAATATCACCATTGAGGTAAAGACTTTTAAAGGTGTTGAGTACAGCGCCAGCCACCCAGAACTCTGCTTTTAAAAGAAGTGACCTTAAACCCTGTGATGGCCCAGTCTCAAACAAGCCATCCTCATGTCAACTCACAAGCAAAGTATTGTATGTGAACTTCAACTTTAAATATCAGCTTTAACACATACCCCTGACCTTTTAAAAACTTTTGAAATCAGAGTTGACATTTGGGGAAGGTCTGAGTTGGAGATCTAAATTTCTATTTTAAGACAAGATGTATTTGTTCTGGGTAAAACAGTTTGTAAGAATCAGAGAAAGCATACCATTCCCATATTTAGATGAAAACTAGCATATGCCTATTTTTCTCTGATATTATCACAAGTGGGTCTGCATACATTCTTGCCTTTTTTAAAAAATATTTATTTATCTTAACTATAACATCAAAGAAATTTGATTCTCAATCCTACATTTACTTTTGTTTGAGAAACTATTATGGTAGTCTTACTTTATGACACCAAGGAGAGGGAGAAAAGATAAATCACAGAATGGAATGCCCTCTGAATTGGGAAAATAAAATAAAATATGTGGAAACTTCAGCAACTGTATGGGTTAGGGGTGCCTCAGGGCTGGGAGGCAACAATAGACACTTTGCTTCCCAGTGTCGTGACCTTTTACTGTGGTGTGTTTAGAAATGTCTAAGACTGTCTGAATTGAAATAGCCTTTGATGCTCAAATATACTTGTATTTTTAAATTATGTGCCCATCTCTTAAGTCTAGAAAATTATGGTCACTGTACCTATGGATAATATCTTAGCAACTGTTTACAGAATGTCTACCAGCCTTCTTTCAGAGGGATATTTTGTTTCTTTTTATTTTTAGTTAATATTTTGACTAGAAAGTAAACACAGCGGCACACTAAATACTCTTTGGCTAGTGAAAGTTGTCCTGGCAATGAAACGTTCTTCTAATGCTTGTTTTCTTTCTCCTTAAATTAATATTTGTGTGAGACCAAATCTTTTATACTTTAATCAGAGGAAGAATGATGAGCCTCCCAGGATGACCTTGAGGCCCCTGGGAGTACGGCTGAGCTCAGGAGTGGCAATAAGCAATTCTTCCCTGAGCCTACAAGATCTGGACACCCCAGATAACGAGCTGATTTTTGTCTTGATGAAAAAGCCTGACCACGGTAAGGCATGAACCACAGTGGAAAGCTGCTGCTTAATTGAGGTGCCTGATGGGTGGTGAGCATGAGCTTGGAGACTGGCTCATTAGTCTTCCCCCTTCCCTACTTATAGCCCATTCATTGCATCAAAATATAGTCAGACTTCTGGGCTGTGATGGAAGCTGTTTTAAAAGCCTGTGTGCTAAGTAATGGGTATCTCCGAATTTTCTTCAGCTCTTGTCCTGCTCTCCTTCATAGTGTCAAGCGAAGCAGGTTTCAGTGTTTGTGCACCTTCATGCACAAACATCTTAGGGTGGACATCGATCGTGGTTTGAGTGTCAGGACTGCCTCGTGCAGCCTGTCAGCATGTTAGTCTCTCACAAACCTGTTTCCCTTGCATCGGGAACAGTCTCTAATTAAAAGCAGATGTAGAAACTACTGTGGGGATCCTTCACCCCTCCTCCCAATGCCGCCCCCAAGCTAGAGCTCTGGAGCCACACTGCATGTCAATCACTCTTAATACAGGTTGGACTGTTAAAGGCGAAGTTGCTGCTGTTGCTGTGGGGTTAACGATGGGCGAGGACACTGGTCTTCGCATTTTCAGCCTACCTTCAATCGCTCCCACTTTCTTTGATGACACATTTTTAACTGTCCACCCTAAAAACAGAAAAGTGAGCCTCAATGTAAGCCTGCTTACTGTCTTCCTGAATTTCAAGCGTGTATCCCACGTGATATGCACACTGTACACAAAAGGCAGAGTTGAGTGCTGCTTTCACTTTGCAGAAGGGAAAATAATGTTCAGCTCATGCAGTGAGTTTGAATCCAGGAAGGGAGATGTGATTTCTAAGGCTCTATATTGTGGCATCTGTATTTGTCTCCTCTGGAGAGTTTTAAGCCCAAGAGAGAGACTTCTTTATTTATAGATGAGGCCACAGGGCACCACCTATACTTACATGTAAAATGCCAAGCATTAGCACCAAGGGTCTCTGAGGTACTTGCTAGTACCTCACATAGTCTTAAATTAGTTGGTAAAATTGGACTGTTTTGATTATGTAAATATATAAAACCATTGTTTCTCTGTCATTGCCCTCTTTCTTCTGCAGGCCGTCTACTCCGGAGGCCTACTGCCTCTGAACCTCTCCAGAATGGGATAGTTTTAGACCAGGGCTCCTCCTTCACCTACCAGGATGTCCTAGCCGGGCTGGTCGGGTACCTACCTGGTGACACAGACACGGCAGTAGATGAGTTTCAGTTCTCGCTCACTGATGGCTTCCATGTAGACACAGGGAGAATGGAAATCTACATAGAGCTGCCTACAAGCCACACCCCCCACCTGGCAATAAACCGAGGGCTTCGGCTCTCAGCAGGTGTGTTAGCCCTATTTTCTGCCACCATGACACACGGGAACAGTTGAAAAGGAAGTAGATGTTTTGGGGTTCGTGTTTCATGGGTTTCAGTTCATAGTTGGCTGGCTCCAGTGTTTTTGGTGAGGAAGGCAGAAACAGGTGTTGCTGAACAGAGCTGCTTGCCTTGTGACAAGCAGGAATTAGAGGAGGATTGGGGCCCAGAACAATACCTAGCTGTTAAGGACACACCACCAGGGACCGACATCCTGAGCTAGGCCATACACCCTAATGTTTTTTGGCATCAACAGCTAGAGACCAATCCTTCATCACAGGAACCTATAGAGAACATTCCATAATCAAACCGTAGCAATTCCTGCAGGAGTAGAGGAGAGTGACCTCATTTTTCCTTACTTTTTAAGCCTGTGTTGATAGTATCTTCTTCTGTGTTGGTGCCATGGGTAGTAGATCTTGGGGGAGCTATTCAGTATTTAAGGAGAGTGGAGTTTTGGGGAAATTGCTGTTTAGGAACACTGAGTGATGAGTTAGAAATATGAGCCAATGAAATCCTCTGGACAAGAAGCCTCTGTCTGTGAATTTGGGAATGTTTTATGGGGCATTTGTAGTATTTTCAGTACCCTCAAAATCACAATGTTCATCTCAGACCCAGGTCTCTTGTAACAGTGGCTCTATCCAGCCAGCATCTTGGACACTAACAACAAAGAAACTCTGGCAAGATTTTCAAGATGTTTAATTAAAAAAAAAAAATTAAAAGAGCAGTTGGGAGGCTTCCAGGAGTTAAGAGATTATGCAAATAATTGCAAATCACTTTGTATGGTATTCTAGCACCAAATTGTTGTCGTACTTTTGCCATGTTTCAGCACCATTAAAGGAGCAATGACATGCATTAGTTTTGAACATGCTGTGCAGCAGGAAATTAACAGGGAGTGGGCTTTTGACCTGAGTCTCTGTACACTAGGATTCTATAGTCTGTTTAGTCCTAGTTTCACATAAGTTTTACACTGAAAAATAAATATATGACATAATACATTCTGCAATTTTGAGACTTCCCAAAGCTTCTGGAAACTGGCATTTTGCTCCTTACAAGCAAAGCTGCCTGTTATTGTTTTATGAACTCTAGCAGAAGACGTGATTTTTTTCTTTTCCATCAAAGAAAAAGTGCTGAATTGCTTACAGTGTGGTGGGCCGCATGAGAGCCAGAACGTTCAAAACACTTCCCTTTGTCCTCCACCACTCGTGGAGTCTTGCAAAGGGGCCACATCACATGTAGTAGGATACATGATCCAAGAGGAACATTTAGCTTGGGGAGTTACCGTAGGCTAGGGAGCGCTGAGCAAGCCAGATCTTGGTCTGGAGGAAGACATTACCTCATCCCTCAAGGTCACCTACTAAGAGGTCTGGGTAGGGTGCTAAAGGCCACACGTTCTTGGCCAGAGGTGGACTGCCACTCCAGACACCAAGGTATGTGACATGAATGATGAGTGTTTACTAGTATTTGCTGTTTCTGCAATGAGAAAGTGGCTGGGCAGGAAGCAGAGGGCAGGGCTCTGAAATGTGTTTCTGTGGTGAATATCTTGCCTCTGTCCCCAGTCTCCACACAGGCCCTCAACCTGACTCCAATGCTCAGTGTGGCTTCTGGCTTGAGAAACACTGATTTTGACTAGTTCATCGGAGATAACAGTGAGATATGCTTATGAGCTTATATGCAACTGGTGCTTTCTGATTTGGTGATTCTGAAGATATTGAATGAATTAAATTGAAGCAGATTTCTAAAACCAAAGATCTAGAAGTTATTTCCATCACAGAAGTAGTTGTTACCAGGTTCTAAATGACAGGCTACTACAAGAACAAGCCTGGGAGAGAATGAAAGTGGACAGGAGGAAAGGGTGTAGTTCTAAATGACTTTGTTTAGGGAAATTAGAGTTTATTCACCTGGAAATAGAGACAGGCAAGTGCCTGGTACCTGGGCCCAAGAAATGTGTGATGAAAAAAAAAAAATCATTTGGCATCCCATCGGAGGGAAGCGATAGGGAATGACCTTCTCTCTCCCGTTCTTTCCCAGGGTCTGTAGCACGCATCACAGAGCAGCACTTGAAAGCGACAGCTGCTGACTCAGATGACGGCCAGGTTATGTACATCATGAAGGAAGACCCTGGTGTGGGGCGTCTGCAGATGGCGAAGCCTGACAACCTGGAGCAAATCTCTGCTAGAGGCCGCATCCGGACTTTCACCCAGGGGGATATCAGCCAAGGTCAGTCTGTTCAGCCTGCCATTCCAGGCTTCCCTAAGCTGTCTGGCCTAATAAAGTGGGGGTGAAGTGCCCAGCAGACTCTGGCAGGAACCTGTGCATTCTTCGTTTTCAGTGTGAGCTGAGTTATTAGCTTCATTTTTTTTTTTTTTTTGGGTCTCATTTTTGTTTTAAAAAGAGGGAGAGAGAACTAATTTTCTAGGCAAAAGCAATGTATTTTCTGAGAAATCTGAGTCCATTGTAGAGGGGGAAAATGTCAGCTTGACTTGCTGTGTTGCTAAAAAGGATGTGTGAGAGAGAAAAAGAAAAAGGAAGTGAGTTGGGATGGATTATGGAGAAAATTATGCCTTCCTTAGGTGAGCAATTTATATCTCTTGCCGGCTCCCCAAAGAGCACAAGTTAATGAACTAAGCGAAATGGAAGGGCATAAATTGGAGCTGCCTGGGGGAGATTACACGGCTCATCCCTCCTTCAGAAAATGCTGATGTAACGCGAAGGCACAAATGTTAAATGCTAGGTAGTTACTGTACAGTGCTTTCAGGAGTAGAAAAGAAAAAAAAAGTCACAGATGGGAGGAAAAAAATACTCCAAAGCCATGTGACCCTATGCAGTTCCTAATAGAGGAAGAAATATGCCCCTTCCCCACCCCCCAGGAGCAGAAATGTGGGCTTTGTCAGTGTGCTGACACCTAAAACAGGGGGCAGCTGGAAGCTCTCTGGATCTGGGGGTCAGTGGAGAGGTGCAGGGAGCGACAGGATAGCAATAGTTATTTAATTACTGCATCCCTCTGTGTCTCCTCGTGAAAAATGAGAGCAGGCAGCCCTTCCCAGGCTCCAGTTCTATTCACACTGATGGGTCCACGCAACAATGTGTGTTAGCATAATGGGCCGCGCTGAACTTCGTCCTTTGGATCCTTTCTGACCTCTTTGTGTAGATGATGTGCCGGCTCGTCTGTTGGTTGGAGATAGCCCGTGGTCCTCCGAGTGTTGGGCAGCAGGGAATGGGAGATCCCTGGAGAGATGGCCTGCAGGCTTGCACTCTCTTTCTTGCCTTGTGATGAGGAGACGTTGGAGGGTCGCCACAAACGGCGGAGGTGTGCTCGGTGCACGCTGCGCACACGTGCAGCGTCACTCAGTTAGTTATTTGTGGAACCACCTTAGGATCCGAGCTAGCGGCCTGCGGGGATGGCTCAGCGGTTAAGGGCATTGGCTGCTCTTGCAGAGGACCTGAGTTCAGTTCCCAGCACCCGAATTGCAGCTCACAACTGTCTGGTGTGTGACTCAAATTCTAGTAGATCTGACTCCCTCACACGGGTATATCTGTATGCCAGACACCAAGCGTACATTAAATAAATAAATAGATAGATAGATAGATAGATAGATAGATAGATAGATAGATAGATAGATAGATAGGTAAATAAATAAATAAATAAATAAATAAATAAATAAATAAATAAATAA
>NW_026596155.1:7576397-7577426 GCF_907164565.1 Psammomys obesus | reverse complement strand
TAAATAAATAAATAAATAAATAAATAAATAAATAAATAAATAAATAAATAAGATTTTAAAAAACCGGTCCAAGCTAAAGCCTTCAAATGGCGGAGCCCCTGCTATAGGAAATGTCTCATGGAAAAAAAAATTTATGAGGAAATTTTAAGGTAGGAAGAAGTTGATGATAGGAGAGGAAAGAGATGGAATGAAAACTTTAGATTAAAGTGTCAAAAATGGTACCCAAGTGAGGAAGGTGGGAATTGATTCCTTGGTGTGAATACCGATTGAAGTACCACCTCTCACTTTAGAAATGAGTAGCAAAAAGCACTAATAGTAATTTTTTTTCCTCCCCTGTTTTATAGGGCAGATAGAATACAGCCATGGACCAGGAGAACCTGGTGGGAGCTTTGCTTTTAAGTTTGATGTGGTTGATGGAAAAGGCAATAAGCTGGCTGACCAGTCATTCTCCATCAGTGTTTTAGGTAAGAGCTATCAGGTTTTTTAATAGGAAACACAGCAGTTCTTTCATTCCCACTGTGTTCACTTTGGAGCTTGAGCCCTCCTTCCACATACTCAGGAAAGATGAAAATCCAGGGCTGGCTCCTTAAACGGGGGTGGAGGTAGGTGGTCTATGAGGGACAGCTCTGAGGACTGCTCTAGGACCTTACCTCCGGGCACCAGACCTGGGACTCAAGAAAAGGGGACTGGAAGCCTCCCATGACAAGCCAGTGTTTCTGATGTTTTCAGAAGACAAATCTCCACCAGTCATCATCACTAACAAAGGTCTGGTCTTGGATGAGAACTCAGTGAAGAAAATCACTACTGCTCAGCTCTTGGCCACTGACCAAGATAGCAAGCCTGCAGAACTGATCTACAGAATCACTACCCAGCCCCAGCTGGGCCACCTGGAACATGGGGCCTCACCAGGTATGTGGCCCTCTCTTGCTCCATCCAGCCCTATGTTCAGATTCAGTTAGTGCTAGGACCACTACATCCTGACGTGTGTGTGTGTGTGTGTGTGTGTGTGTGTGTGTGTGTGTGTGTGTG